>NC_136072.1:999725375-1000000375 GCF_964261635.1 Lissotriton helveticus
CCGGAGCGGCCGCCATCTTGTCTCTCGGTAGGATTGAGAGACAAGAGGAGGCCAAAACAAAGGGGGAAATGACCATAAGGGGGCATAGTAGATCCTCCCTGACCCCCTAGGTTTAATGTGGAGGCTTTAAAAGGGCCCCGCGGGGCAAAAAAAAAAATTTTTTTTTTTGTTTTTTTTGCGTGGGTAGCGCCCGGTACGCGCACCGGGAAGCGGTCCGAAGAGCGTACTATGAGGAGAAAAGAAAGACAGGGTATAAACATTTTGGCAATTTTGTTATAAATGGAAGGTAGTTCTGAAAAGAACTGTTTTTTATTCTTTTTCTTTTTTTTCTTTTTTTTAATGAGTTTTCTGAACAATTTTTTGATTTTTTTTTTGATTTTTGAAAACTATTTTTTTTAAAAAATTCTATGTCTAATAACTTTGGCGTTTGTGGACGGAATTGGCTGAAATTTTCTGGAAAATGGAACGTTTTGTTTCTGAGCAGCCCCTGGAAATTTGGGGGGGTTTCGTCAAGGGGGGGCCGAGAAAAAAGGGGGGTCCCAAAACGTGTTTTTAACATTGAGTTTTCCATAGGGCGGTTGGCCTCACTTTTAGCCCGAACGGCTGAATGGATTTCCACATAACTTGGCAAAATTGTTGGGACTGGTAGCCCGATGTGCCTTTTGTAGGTCTCAATATATGTGCTTCAGTGGATTTTGAGAAATTAACGTTCAAAAAAAGATATATATCTGTAACAGCGGACCGGCAGCGCTCCGGTTCGCGGACCTTACGCGTAACGGAACTTCGCGTAGCGAAGCTGATTGGCTCTCCGGTGTCTGTCAACATTCTAAACAGTCCGGAGCGGCCGCCATCTTGTCTCTCGGTAGGATTGAGAGACAAGAGGAGGCCAAAACAAAGGGGGAAATGACCATAAGGGGGCATAGTAGATCCTCCCTGACCCCCTAGGTTTAATGTGGAGGCTTTAAAAGGGCCCCGCGGGGCAAAAAAAAAAATTTTTTTTTTTGTTTTTTTTGCGTGGGTAGCGCCCGGTACGCGCACCGGGAAGCGGTCCGAAGAGCGTACTATGAGGAGAAAAGAAAGACAGGGTATAAACATTTTGGCAATTTTGTTATAAATGGAAGGTAGTTCTGAAAAGAACTGTTTTTTATTCTTTTTCTTTTTTTTCTTTTTTTTAATGAGTTTTCTGAACAATTTTTTGATTTTTTTTTTGATTTTTGAAAACTATTTTTTTTAAAAAATTCTATGTCTAATAACTTTGGCGTTTGTGGACGGAATTGGCTGAAATTTTCTGGAAAATGGAACGTTTTGTTTCTGAGCAGCCCCTGGAAATTTGGGGGGGTTTCGTCAAGGGGGGGCCGAGAAAAAAGGGGGGTCCCAAAACGTGTTTTTAACATTGAGTTTTCCATAGGGCGGTTGGCCTCACTTTTAGCCCGAACGGCTGAATGGATTTCCACATAACTTGGCAAAATTGTTGGGACTGGTAGCCCGATGTGCCTTTTGTAGGTCTCAATATATGTGCTTCAGTGGATTTTGAGAAATTAACGTTCAAAAAAAGATATATATCTGTAACAGCGGACCGGGCAGCGCTCCGGTTCGCGGACCTTACGCGTAACGGAACTTCGCGTAGCGAAGCTGATTGGCTCTCCGGTGTCTGTCAACATTCTAAACAGTCCGGAGCGGCCGCCATCTTGTCTCTCGGTAGGATTGAGAGACAAGAGGAGGCCAAAACAAAGGGGGAAATGACCATAAGGGGTCATAGTAGATCCTCCCTGACCCCCTAGGTTTAATGTGGAGGCTTTAAAAGGGCCCCGCGGGGCAAAAAAAAAAATGTTTTTTTTGGTTTTTTTGCGTGGGTAGCGCCCGGTACGCGCACCGGGAAGCGGTCCGAGGAGCGTACTATGAGGAGAAAAGAAAGACAGGGTATAAACATTTTGGCAATTTTGTTATAAATGGAAGGTAGTTCTGAAAAGAAATGTTTTTTTATTCTTTTTCTTTTTTTTCTTTTTTTTAATGAATTTTCTGAACAATTTTGTGATTTTTTTTTTGATTTTTGAAAACTATTTTTTTTTTTTAATTCTATGTCTAATAACTTTGGCGTTTGTGGACGGAATTGGCTGAAATTTTCTGGAAAATGGAACGTTTTGTTTCTGAGCAGCCCCTGGAAATTTTGGGGGGTTTCGTCAAGGGGGGGCCGAGAAAAAAGGGGGGTCCCAAAACGTGTTTTTAACATTGAGTTTTCCATAGGGCGGTTGGCCTCACTTTTAGCCCGAACGGCTGAATGGATTTCCACGAAACTTGGCAAAATTGTAGGGACTGGTAGCCCGATGTGCCTTTTGTAGGTCTCAATATATGTGCTTCAGTGGATTTTGAGAAATTAACGTTCAAAAAAAGATATATATCTGTAACAGCGGACCGGGCAGCGCTCCGGTTCGCGGACCTTACGCGTAACGGAACTTCGCGTAGCGAAGCTGATTGGCTCTCCGGTGTCTGTCAACATTCTAAACAGTCCGGAGCGGCCGCCATCTTGTCTCTCGGTAGGATTGAGAGACAAGAGGAGGCCAAAACAAAGGGGGAAATGACCATAAGGGGGCATAGTAGATCCTCCCTGACCCCCTAGGTTTAATGTGGAGGCTTTAAAAGGGCCCCGCGGGGCAAAAAAAAAAAATTTTTTTTTTGTTTTTTTTGCGTGGGTAGCGCCCGGTACGCGCACCGGGAAGCGGTCCGAAGAGCGTACTATGAGGAGAAAAGAAAGACAGGGTATAAACATTTTGGCAATTTTGTTATAAATGGAAGGTAGTTCTGAAAAGAACTGTTTTTTATTCTTTTTCTTTTTTTTCTTTTTTTTAATGAATTTTCTGAACAATTTTGTGATTTTTTTTTTGATTTTTGAAAACTATTTTTTTTTTTAAATTCTATGTCTAATAACTTTGGCGTTTGTGGACGGAATTGGCTGAAATTTTCTGGAAAATGGAACGTTTTGTTTCTGAGCAGCCCCTGGAAATTTGGGGGGGTTTCGTCAAGGGGGGGCCGAGAAAAAAGGGGGGTCCCAAAACGTGTTTTTAACATTGAGTTTTCCATAGGGCGGTTGGCCTCACTTTTAGCCCGAACGGCTGAATGGATTTCCACATAACTTGGCAAAATTGTAGGGACTGGTAGCCCGATGTGCCTTTTGTAGGTCTCAATATATGTGCTTCAGTGGATTTTGAGAAATTAACGTTCAAAAAAAGATATATATCTGTAACAGCGGACCGGGCAGCGCTCCGGTTCGCGGACCTTACGCGTAACGGAACTTCGCGTAGCGAAGCTGATTGGCTCTCCGGTGTCTGTCAACATTCTAAACAGTCCGGAGCGGCCGCCATCTTGTCTCTCGGTAGGATTGAGAGACAAGAGGAGGCCAAAACAAAGGGGGAAATGACCATAAGGGGTCATAGTAGATCCTCCCTGACCCCCTAGGTTTAATGTGGAGGCTTTAAAAGGGCCCCGCGGGGCAAAAAAAAAAATGTTTTTTTTGGTTTTTTTGCGTGGGTAGCGCCCGGTACGCGCACCGGGAAGCGGTCCGAGGAGCGTACTATGAGGAGAAAAGAAAGACAGGGTATAAACATTTTGGCAATTTTGTTATAAATGGAAGGTAGTTCTGAAAAGAAATGTTTTTTTATTCTTTTTCTTTTTTTTCTTTTTTTTAATGAATTTTCTGAACAATTTTGTGATTTTTTTTTTGATTTTTGAAAACTATTTTTTTTTTTTAATTCTATGTCTAATAACTTTGGCGTTTGTGGACGGAATTGGCTGAAATTTTCTGGAAAATGGAACGTTTTGTTTCTGAGCAGCCCCTGGAAATTTTGGGGGGTTTCGTCAAGGGGGGGCCGAGAAAAAAGGGGGGTCCCAAAACGTGTTTTTAACATTGAGTTTTCCATAGGGCGGTTGGCCTCACTTTTAGCCCGAACGGCTGAATGGATTTCCACGAAACTTGGCAAAATTGTAGGGACTGGTAGCCCGATGTGCCTTTTGTAGGTCTCAATATATGTGCTTCAGTGGATTTTGAGAAATTAACGTTCAAAAAAAGATATATATCTGTAACAGCGGACCGGGCAGCGCTCCGGTTCGCGGACCTTACGCGTAACGGAACTTCGCGTAGCGAAGCTGATTGGCTCTCCGGTGTCTGTCAACATTCTAAACAGTCCGGAGCGGCCGCCATCTTGTCTCTCGGTAGGATTGAGAGACAAGAGGAGGCCAAAACAAAGGGGGAAATGACCATAAGGGGGCATAGTAGATCCTCCCTGACCCCCTAGGTTTAATGTGGAGGCTTTAAAAGGGCCCCGCGGGGCAAAAAAAAAAAATTTTTTTTTTGTTTTTTTTGCGTGGGTAGCGCCCGGTACGCGCACCGGGAAGCGGTCCGAAGAGCGTACTATGAGGAGAAAAGAAAGACAGGGTATAAACATTTTGGCAATTTTGTTATAAATGGAAGGTAGTTCTGAAAAGAACTGTTTTTTATTCTTTTTCTTTTTTTTCTTTTTTTTAATGAATTTTCTGAACAATTTTGTGATTTTTTTTTTGATTTTTGAAAACTATTTTTTTTTTTAAATTCTATGTCTAATAACTTTGGCGTTTGTGGACGGAATTGGCTGAAATTTTCTGGAAAATGGAACGTTTTGTTTCTGAGCAGCCCCTGGAAATTTGGGGGGGTTTCGTCAAGGGGGGGCCGAGAAAAAAGGGGGGTCCCAAAACGTGTTTTTAACATTGAGTTTTCCATAGGGCGGTTGGCCTCACTTTTAGCCCGAACGGCTGAATGGATTTCCACGAAACTTGGCAAAATTGTAGGGACTGGTAGCCCGATGTGCCTTTTGTAGGTCTCAATATATGTGCTTCAGTGGATTTTGAGAAATTAACGTTCAAAAAAAGATATATATCTGTAACAGCGGACCGGGCAGCGCTCCGGTTCGCGGACCTTACGCGTAACGGAACTTCGCGTAGCGAAGCTGATTGGCTCTCCGGTGTCTGTCAACATTCTAAACAGTCCGGAGCGGCCGCCATCTTGTCTCTCGGTAGGATTGAGAGACAAGAGGAGGCCAAAACAAAGGGGGAAATGACCATAAGGGGGCATAGTAGATCCTCCCTGACCCCCTAGGTTTAATGTGGAGGCTTTAAAAGGGCCCCGCGGGGCAAAAAAAAAAATTTTTTTTTTTGTTTTTATGCGTGGGTAGCGCCCGGTACGCGCACCGGGAAGCGGTCCGAGGAGCGTACTATGAGGAGAAAAGAAAGACAGGGTATAAACATTTTGGCAATTTTGTTATAAATGGAAGGTAGTTCTGAAAAGAACTGTTTTTTTTATTCTTTTTCTTTTTTTTCTTTTTTTTAATGAATTTTCTGAACAATTTTTTTATTTTTTTTTTATTTTTGAAAACTATTTTTTTTTTTAAATTCTATGTCTAATAACTTTGGCGTTTGTGGACGGAATTGGCAGAAATTTTCTGGAAAATGGAACGTTTTGTTTCTGAGCAGCCCCTGGAAATTTTGGGGGGTTTCGTCAAGGGGGGGCCGAGAAAAAAGGGGGGTCCCAAAACGTGTTTTTAACATTGAGTTTTCCATAGGGCGGTTGGCCTCACTTTTAGCCCGAACGGCTGAATGGATTTCCACGAAACTTGGCAAAATTGTAGGGACTGGTAGCCCGATGTGCCTTTTGTAGGTCTCAATATATGTGCTTCAGTGGATTTTGAGAAATTAACGTTCAAAAAAAGATATATATCTGTAACAGCGGACCGGGCAGCGCTCCGGTTCGCGGACCTTACGCGTAACGGAACTTCGCGTAGCGAAGCTGATTGGCTCTCCGGTGTCTGTCAACATTCTAAACAGTCCGGAGCGGCCACCATCTTGTCTCTCGGTAGGATTGAGAGACAAGAGGAGGCCAAAACAAAGGGGGAAATGACCATAAGGGGGCATAGTAGATCCTCCCTGACCCCCTAGGTTTAATGTGGAGGCTTTAAAAGGGCCCCGCGGGGCAAAAAAAAAAATTTTTTTTTTTGTTTTTTTTGCGTGGGTAGCGCCCGGTACGCGCACCGGGAAGCGGTCCGAGGAGCGTACTATGAGGAGAAAAGAAAGACAGGGTATAAACATTTTGGCAATTTTGTTATAAATGGAAGGTAGTTCTGAAAAGAACTGTTTTTTTATTCTTTTTCTTTTTTTCTTTTTTTTAATGAATTTTCTGAACAATTTTTTGATTTTTTTTTTGATTTTTGAAAACTATTTTTTTTTGAAAATTCTATGTCTAATAACTTTGGCGTTTGTGGACGGAATTGGCTGAAATTTTCTGGAAAATGGAACGTTTTGTTTCTGAGCAGCCCCTGGAAATTTTGGGGGGTTTCGTCAAGGGGGGGCCGAGAAAAAAGGGGGGTCCCAAAACATGTTTTTAACATTGAGTTTTCCATAGGGCGGTTGGCCTCACTTTTAGCCCGAACGGCTGAATGGATTTCCACGAAACTTGGCAAAATTGTAGGGACTGGTAGCCCGATATGCCTTTTGTAGGTCTCAATATATGTGCTTCAGTGGATTTTGAGAAATTAACGTTCAAAAAAAGATATATATCTGTAACAGCGGACCGGGCAGCGCTCCGGTTCGCGGACCTTACGCGTAACGGAACTTCGCGTAGCGAAGCTGATTGGCTCTCCGGTGTCTGTCAACATTCTAAACAGTCCGGAGCGGCCGCCATCTTGTCTCTCGGTAGGATTGAGAGACAAGAGGAGGCCAAAACAAAGGGGGAAATGACCATAAGGGGTCATAGTAGATCCTCCCTGACCCCCTAGGTTTAATGTGGAGGCTTTAAAAGGGCCCCACGGGGCAAAAAAAAAATGTTTTTTTTGTTTTTTTTGCGTGGGTAGCGCCCGGTACGCGCACCGGGAAGCGGTCCGAGGAGCGTACTATGAGGAGAAAAGAAAGACAGGGTATAAACATTTTGGCAATTTTGTTATAAATGGAAGGTAGTTCTGAAAAGAACTGTTTTTTTATTCTTTTTCTTTTTTTTCTTTTTTTTAATGAATTTTCTGAACAATTTTGTGATTTTTTTTTTGATTTTTGAAAACTATTTTTTTTTTTTAATTCTATGTCTAATAACTTTGGCGTTTGTGGACGGAATTGGCTGAAATTTTCTGGAAAATGGAACGTTTTGTTTCTGAGCAGCCCCTGGAAATTTTGGGGGGTTTCGTCAAGGGGGGGCCGAGAAAAAAGGGGGGTCCCAAAACGTGTTTTTAACATTGAGTTTTCCATAGGGCGGTTGGCCTCACTTTTAGCCCGAACGGCTGAATGGATTTCCACGAAACTTGGCAAAATTGTAGGGACTGGTAGCCCGATGTGCCTTTTGTAGGTCTCAATATATGTGCTTCAGTGGATTTTGAGAAATTAACGTTCAAAAAAAGATATATATCTGTAACAGCGGACCGGGCAGCGCTCCGGTTCGCGGACCTTACGCGTAACGGAACTTCGCGTAGCGAAGCTGATTGGCTCTCCGGTGTCTGTCAACATTCTAAACAGTCCGGAGCGGCCGCCATCTTGTCTCTCGGTAGGATTGAGAGACAAGAGGAGGCCAAAACAAAGGGGGAAATGACCATAAGGGGGCATAGTAGATCCTCCCTGACCCCCTAGGTTTAATGTGGAGGCTTTAAAAGGGCCCCGCGGGGCAAAAAAATATATAT
This sequence comes from Lissotriton helveticus, assembly GCF_964261635.1. NCBI lineage: Eukaryota > Metazoa > Chordata > Amphibia > Caudata > Salamandridae > Lissotriton > Lissotriton helveticus. Next base: position 999,733,058 of record NC_136072.1, read on the forward strand.
TTTTTTTGTTTTTTTTGCGTGGGTAGCGCCCGGTACGCGCACCGGGAAGCCGTCCGAGGAGCGTACTATGAGGAGAAAAGAAAGACAGGGTATAAACATTTTGGCAATTTTGTTATAAATGGAAGGTAGTTCTGAAAAGAACTGTTTTTTTTATTCTTTTTCTTTTTTTTCTTTTTTTTAATGAATTTTCTGAACAATTTTTTTATTTTTTTTTTATTTTTGAAAACTATTTTTTTTTGAAAATTCTATGTCTAATAACTTTGGCGTTTGTGGACGGAATTGGCTGAAATTGTCTGGAAAATGGAACGTTTTGTTTCTGAGCAGCCCCTGGAAATTTTGGGGGGTTTCATCAAGGGGGGGCCGAGAAAAAAGGGGGGTCCCAAAACGTGTTTTTAACATTGAGTTTTCCATAGGGCGGTTGGCCTCACTTTTAGCCCGAACGGCTGAATGGATTTCCACGAAACTTGGCAAAATTGTAGGGACTGGTAGCCCGATGTGCCTTTTGTAGGTCTCAATATATGTGCTTCAGTGGATTTTGAGAAATTAACGTTCAAAAAAAGATATATATCTGTAACAGCGGACCGGGCAGCGCTCCGGTTCGCGGACCTTACGCGTAACGGAACTTCGCGTAGCGAAGCTGATTGGCTCTCCGGTGTCTGTCAACATTCTAAACAGTCCGGAGCGGCCACCATCTTGTCTCTCGGTAGGATTGAGAGACAAGAGGAGGCCAAAACAAAGGGGGAAATGACCATAAGGGGGCATAGTAGATCCTCCCTGACCCCCTAGGTTTAATGTGGAGGCTTTAAAAGGGCCCCGCGGGGCAAAAAAAAAAATTTTTTTTTTGTTTTTTTTGCGTGGGTAGCGCCCGGTACGCGCACCGGGAAGCGGTCCGAGGAGCGTACTATGAGGAGAAAAGAAAGACAGGGTATAAACATTTTGGCAATTTTGTTATAAATGGAAGGTAGTTCTGAAAAGAACTGTTTTTTTATTCTTTTTCTTTTTTTCTTTTTTTTAATGAATTTTCTGAACAATTTTTTGATTTTTTTTTTGATTTTTGAAAACTATTTTTTTTTGAAAATTCTATGTCTAATAACTTTGGCGTTTGTGGACGGAATTGGCTGAAATTTTCTGGAAAATGGAACGTTTTGTTTCTGAGCAGCCCCTGGAAATTTTGGGGGGTTTCGTCAAGGGGGGGCCGAGAAAAAAGGGGGGTCCCAAAACATGTTTTTAACATTGAGTTTTCCATAGGGCGGTTGGCCTCACTTTTAGCCCGAACGGCTGAATGGATTTCCACGAAACTTGGCAAAATTGTAGGGACTGGTAGCCCGATATGCCTTTTGTAGGTCTCAATATATGTGCTTCAGTGGATTTTGAGAAATTAACGTTCAAAAAAAGATATATATCTGTAACAGCGGACCGGGCAGCGCTCCGGTTCGCGGACCTTACGCGTAACGGAACTTCGCGTAGCGAAGCTGATTGGCTCTCCGGTGTCTGTCAACATTCTAAACAGTCCGGAGCGGCCGCCATCTTGTCTCTCGGTAGGATTGAGAGACAAGAGGAGGCCAAAACAAAGGGGGAAATGACCATAAGGGGTCATAGTAGATCCTCCCTGACCCCCTAGGTTTAATGTGGAGGCTTTAAAAGGGCCCCACGGGGCAAAAAAAAAATGTTTTTTTTGTTTTTTTTGCGTGGGTAGCGCCCGGTACGCGCACCGGGAAGCGGTCCGAGGAGCGTACTATGAGGAGAAAAGAAAGACAGGGTATAAACATTTTGGCAATTTTGTTATAAATGGAAGGTAGTTCTGAAAAGAACTGTTTTTTTATTCTTTTTCTTTTTTTTCTTTTTTTTAATGAATTTTCTGAACAATTTTGTGATTTTTTTTTTGATTTTTGAAAACTATTTTTTTTTTTTAATTCTATGTCTAATAACTTTGGCGTTTGTGGACGGAATTGGCTGAAATTTTCTGGAAAATGGAACGTTTTGTTTCTGAGCAGCCCCTGGAAATTTTGGGGGGTTTCGTCAAGGGGGGGCCGAGAAAAAAGGGGGGTCCCAAAACGTGTTTTTAACATTGAGTTTTCCATAGGGCGGTTGGCCTCACTTTTAGCCCGAACGGCTGAATGGATTTCCACGAAACTTGGCAAAATTGTAGGGACTGGTAGCCCGATGTGCCTTTTGTAGGTCTCAATATATGTGCTTCAGTGGATTTTGAGAAATTAACGTTCAAAAAAAGATATATATCTGTAACAGCGGACCGGGCAGCGCTCCGGTTCGCGGACCTTACGCGTAACGGAACTTCGCGTAGCGAAGCTGATTGGCTCTCCGGTGTCTGTCAACATTCTAAACAGTCCGGAGCGGCCGCCATCTTGTCTCTCGGTAGGATTGAGAGACAAGAGGAGGCCAAAACAAAGGGGGAAATGACCATAAGGGGGCATAGTAGATCCTCCCTGACCCCCTAGGTTTAATGTGGAGGCTTTAAAAGGGCCCCGCGGGGCAAAAAAATATATATTTTTTTTGTTTTTTTTGCGTGGGTAGCGCCCGGTACGCGCACCGGGAAGCCGTCCGAGGAGCGTACTATGAGGAGAAAAGAAAGACAGGGTATAAACATTTTGGCAATTTTGTTATAAATGGAAGGTAGTTCTGAAAAGAACTGTTTTTTTTATTCTTTTTCTTTTTTTTCTTTTTTTTAATGAATTTTCTGAACAATTTTTTTATTTTTTTTTTATTTTTGAAAACTATTTTTTTTTGAAAATTCTATGTCTAATAACTTTGGCGTTTGTGGACGGAATTGGCTGAAATTGTCTGGAAAATGGAACGTTTTGTTTCTGAGCAGCCCCTGGAAATTTGGGGGGGTTTCATCAAGGGGGGGCCGAGAAAAAAGGGGGGTCCCAAAACGTGTTTTTAACATTGAGTTTTCCATAGGGCGGTTGGCCTCACTTTTAGCCCGAACGGCTGAATGGATTTCCACGAAACTTGGCAAAATTGTAGGGACTGGTAGCCCGATGTGCCTTTTGTAGGTCTCAATATATGTGCTTCAGTGGATTTTGAGAAATTAACGTTCAAAAAAAGATATATATCTGTAACAGCGGACCGGGCAGCGCTCCGGTTCGCGGACCTTACGCGTAACGGAACTTCGCGTAGCGAAGCTGATTGGCTCTCCGGTGTCTGTCAACATTCTAAACAGTCCGGAGCGGCCACCATCTTGTCTCTCGGTAGGATTGAGAGACAAGAGGAGGCCAAAACAAAGGGGGAAATGACCATAAGGGGGCATAGTAGATCCTCCCTGACCCCCTAGGTTTAATGTGGAGGCTTTAAAAGGGCCCCGCGGGGCAAAAAAAAAAATTTTTTTTTTGTTTTTTTTGCGTGGGTAGCGCCCGGTACGCGCACCGGGAAGCGGTCCGAGGAGCGTACTATGAGGAGAAAAGAAAGACAGGGTATAAACATTTTGGCAATTTTGTTATAAATGGAAGGTAGTTCTGAAAAGAACTGTTTTTTTATTCTTTTTCTTTTTTTCTTTTTTTTAATGAATTTTCTGAACAATTTTTTGATTTTTTTTTTGATTTTTGAAAACTATTTTTTTTTGAAAATTCTATGTCTAATAACTTTGGCGTTTGTGGACGGAATTGGCTGAAATTTTCTGGAAAATGGAACGTTTTGTTTCTGAGCAGCCCCTGGAAATTTTGGGGGGTTTCGTCAAGGGGGGGCCGAGAAAAAAGGGGGGTCCCAAAACGTGTTTTTAACATTGAGTTTTCCATAGGGCGGTTGGCCTCACTTTTAGCCCGAACGGCTGAATGGATTTCCACGAAACTTGGCAAAATTGTAGGGACTGGTAGCCCGATATGCCTTTTGTAGGTCTCAATATATGTGCTTCAGTGGATTTTGAGAAATTAACGTTCAAAAAAAGATATATATCTGTAACAGCGGACCGGGCAGCGCTCCGGTTCGCGGACCTTACGCGTAACGGAACTTCGCGTAGCGAAGCTGATTGGCTCTCCGGTGTCTGTCAACATTCTAAACAGTCCGGAGCGGCCGCCATCTTGTCTCTCGGTAGGATTGAGAGACAAGAGGAGGCCAAAACAAAGGGGGAAATGACCATAAGGGGTCATAGTAGATCCTCCCTGACCCCCTAGGTTTAATGTGGAGGCTTTAAAAGGGCCCCACGGGGCAAAAAAAAATGTTTTTTTTGGTTTTTTTGCGTGGGTAGCGCCCGGTACGCGCACCGGGAAGCGGTCCGAGGAGCGTACTATGAGGAGAAAAGAAAGACAGGGTATAAACATTTTGGCAATTTTGTTATAAATGGAAGGTAGTTCTGAAAAGAACTGTTTTTTTATTCTTTTTCTTTTTTTTCTTTTTTTTTAATGAATTTTCTGAACAATTTTGTGATTTTTTTTTTGATTTTTGAAAACTATTTTTTTTTTTTAATTCTATGTCTAATAACTTTGGCGTTTGTGGACGGAATTGGCTGAAATTTTCTGGAAAATGGAACGTTTTGTTTCTGAGCAGCCCCTGGAAATTTTGGGGGGTTTCGTCAAGGGGGGGCCGAGAAAAAAGGGGGGTCCCAAAACGTGTTTTTAACATTGAGTTTTCCATAGGGCGGTTGGCCTCACTTTTAGCCCGAACGGCTGAATGGATTTCCACGAAACTTGGCAAAATTGTAGGGACTGGTAGCCCGATGTGCCTTTTGTAGGTCTCAATATATGTGCTTCAGTGGATTTTGAGAAATTAACGTTCAAAAAAAGATATATATCTGTAACAGCGGACCGGGCAGCGCTCCGGTTCGCGGACCTTACGCGTAACGGAACTTCGCGTAGCGAAGCTGATTGGCTCTCCGGTGTCTGTCAACATTCTAAACAGTCCGGAGCGGCCGCCATCTTGTCTCTCGGTAGGATTGAGAGACAAGAGGAGGCCAAAACAAAGGGGGAAATGACCATAAGGGGGCATAGTAGATCCTCCCTGACCCCCTAGGTTTAATGTGGAGGCTTTAAAAGGGCCCCGCGGGGCAAAAAAAAATATTTTTTTTTTGTTTTTTTTGCGTGGGTAGCGCCCGGTACGCGCACCGGGAAGCGGTCCGAGGAGCGTACTATGAGGAGAAAAGAAAGACAGGGTATAAACATTTTGGCAATTTTGTTATAAATGGAAGGTAGTTCTGAAAAGAACTGTTTTTTTATTCTTTTTCTTTTTTTTCTTTTTTTTAATGAATTTTCTGAACAATTTTTTGATTTTTTTTTTGATTTTTGAAAACTATTTTTTTTTGAAAATTCTATGTCTAATAACTTTGGCGTTTGTGGACGGAATTGGCTGAAATTTTCTGGAAAATGGAACGTTTTGTTTCTGAGCAGCCCCTGGAAATTTTGGGGGGTTTCGTCAAGGGGGGGCCGAGAAAAAAGGGGGGTCCCAAAACGTGTTTTTAACATTGAGTTTTCCATAGGGCGGTTGGCCTCACTTTTAGCCCGAACGGCTGAATGGATTTCCACGAAACTTGGCAAAATTGTAGGGACTGGTAGTGTAAAAACCTGAGGCGGGTCGGGGACAATCGATATTTGCCCGGCAGTATTGCCTCTGTGACCCTCTAGTTATTTAATCAATGAAGAGGCAGGCGCTGGAGACTGGAAAGCAGGAAACAAGGTTTTTATTCTCTCCGGAGGAGAACACAACGAAACGGACAGAAGGTATCGTTCTGAGGTGCTCTAGATACATTTCTGAGGCCTGGCCTCTTATACCCTGGTTTATGACTTTATTGTAAATTACACATTCATGTTAAAGCTTTGATGTATGGAAAAGACATTCCCGGAAATCCCCTTTGGGCCCGTTCCCACACACATTTACAGTTGAAGTCCCCACCCTAGTCACAACAGGTGATGAGTATCACGCAGCTGGATATTCCGCCGATTCACGGAATGTGGGGGGTTCGATCGGATCTCATGGAGTGGGGGCTTTGATCAACCCGGGGATCCTTTGATGGGGAAGCTTTCTATTGTACGGGGAGGGGCAAGGAATGGTATCGGCAGAGCTGGGTGTCGGCCTGGGAACGGGGAAGACAAAACGGGCACACGGGGAAAAAGGGGGTTTGCATCTTTGGGCCGGAGATCATGAAAGGGAAGCAGGGAGGTGTCGCGCTGGGAACAGGATGAGGGCCTGGGGCAGAGCAGCGCCGAAGAGGGGTTTATGACTCAAGGCAGGTGCAAGCAGGGGGTGGTCAGCGTGCAGGCTTAGTGAAGGCGAAGGGCTATGTCAGGGGCCAGCAGCATGCAAAAGGGTTCGCTCTGATTGGGGCATCTTAAAAAAATGGCGGGCGCGCACGACAAAAGTGTGGCATCAGGGGAAGAGGCAAGATGGCGCAGATAATGTTCACCAAAACGTACTAATTTTCAACAGTCCTCCCTTTAACATATTCAAGACATCTTGCTGGTTCATTTTCTACTCGGTTCTATTGTGGTGGGCATGAGAAAGAAAACGGTAGGAACCCTAGATGAAAAGAGTCGTAAACAATACATTTTAACATTTCTAGTTTTTAGGAGGTGGGCCTATTTGATAAACTTTGATCAATTTGTTTAGCAGGAAAGTCATAGGAATGCAATACAAAAACGATTCTGTAGCGAGAGCAGCAAGCATATTTCATACTGGCAGGTTATTACATATATATCATGTTTGGATTGGAGCATGATCAATATAATGGCGGCTGGGAGAGAAATGAGGTCGAGCAGAAACGGCGATCGGGGATGTCAAATGTTCGAAGTTTAACAAGTTCTCATCATTCTTTGTTGCCTTTCGTTGGCGCTGTTGAGCACCGGCGGTGGAGCTACAAGTCCAGCTCTGTTCTAAGTTCTGCGTTGCAGGGCACGACCCTTTCCTCGCGTTTCTGGTCGGAAAGGTCCTTTTCGCCCTGTGTCCTTTGAGGTGTTTGTCAGAAAGTTCAGATGGAAGAAGAGCGTACAAAACAGTCCATAGGGTAGGTCAGAGGAAAAGGGGGATGGAGCAAGGCCAAATTAGGAACAAACTAGGGGAACGAGAGACTTCAAATAGGCGGGCGTGTGACTGAATTCAGAGAGCGGGGACTTGTCGACAGACACTGGACATCGAGCAGGGGCATCAGGTCGACCCTTTCTTCTCATGTTGTCGGAAACAGTGCCTCGTCCTGCAGCTCTTTTCTGTCGTGGTCTCACCTTGGCTAATGTCGCAGGTGTTCCCTAGTCTGCAGTCAGGCCTCGTGCTCCCACATCCGGTCCTTCTCTCCTCCAACAGCAGTACCCTTAAACAAGTTTGAAAAGACAGTCTTTAGAGAATTTGCAGATGAAGATAATCAAAAAAGTCTATTTCTCTCCCAGCTCCAGGCAAAGAATGAAAAATGCCCGTTATATTAGTGTTCACAACTGGCATATGAATGACCGGTGACGGGCCTGTTGGATTTACTATGACTTTCCTTTAAAATTATTTATCACAGTCACGACAGTTCATCTGATGGTGACCCACCTTCGTGAGACGTTAACATGGTACTACACAGGTATTTTGCTGAGAGACGAACATGGCTAAACATTTCCTTTCTATCGATGCATCCTGCCTTTTAACTACTACGGGTTCATTTCGATGATTTCTTTACCTTGGACTAGTCTGTTAACCTTGTAAAACATCACTCTGGATCCTACGTAACCTTTTACAGCCCGATTACTTAATTAGGAAGGACAGGGGTTTTATGGGGAACAACCAGGGACATAGGAAACTTGTGGTAAGGGCATAAATCGACCCATCTCTCACAACCGGAAATGAGGGGTAGTTTCATAATTCCAGTTTTTGGGCGGCTGATACAGGGGGGGGTAACAGGGGTGATCATTTTTCTGGTTTGGGTATTGCGACAATTCGGGGAGGGGAGGGTCGCGTATTCTGAGGTCCTTGTTTTATACCATAGGAGCCGTCGACATGTAGTTCCCTTATTTCGGGCCAGATTAGGGAACCTCTGTCGTCTTACCTGTCCTTTCCCTTACGGCCCAACCTCGGTTTATTGACTTCTAGCGGAAAAGGAGAGGTAATGACGCGGCCTCAGGGTGATTGTATTAAAGACACGTTTTTGTGCAAATACTGACGGTATTTGAAGCCAATTAGGTGGTGTGCTAGGGGTGGCATTCTGCCAATTTCGGGGCTAATCACTCGGAAGAGTGGGAGTGCAAAAATAGAGGGAGAGAGGGAGAGAGAGAGAGAGAGAGAGAGAGAGAGAGAGAGAGAGAGAGAGAGAGAGAGTGCAACGGCAGGCTAAATAGTATACGTGCGACAGAGAGGGTGGCGGTGTATTCAAGAAAGGCTATTTAGTGCATTACACAGTAAAGGGCATTCACGGGTCTGCGTTAGAATCTTGTAATCATGCAGTTTGAGCATTAGACAGGGTAGAGGGGACGTGCCTTGAGAAAAAGGAAAGAAGAAAGGAGGTACCATTTTGTCGCACTTCTCGCATTCTCGGTCCTTCGACCAGTTGGGTCGACGCCTCAGTCACACACACACATTCCCTCACAGTTTCGCATCATACGTGACATGGGTTCATTCGTCCGGTCTGGTTTAAGGGTGATCACTTTTTATCAGGTTGCGCTAATTTTCCGGGTTTGTTCGATACGTGAGTAGTTTGCAGGCGTGCTTAGACACCACCTTGCGGCGCTAGTCCGCTTCGTGTATTAGACATGGCAAGGCTTCAGATCTTCGCCACACCTCGGCTGTAATCTCTGGTGTAACCTGCAGAGGGAGGAAAAAGGGGGTGGGGGAGACAGCATTCGCGCATATTCAAACACATGGGTTCATAAGTCCTTTACTTACCTCTTACTCGTCTTTCCTCCTCGGGGCAGGGTCCCCGGGGATATGGTTTCTGGAGTCGAGGGGGGTAGTGTGTCCATATAGGTCGTGTGCGGGGAAACGTAAAAAGGTAACCGGAGGTGCTTAGTGCGAGGTATCTAGTCAAAGGATGTATCTCACTATCGGGATCCTTAAACCTCTTTCAACGCTGTGGCGTTCTAAGGTTCTTCGGTTCTTGGGTCAGCTCCGTTCCCTGATACTTTGGAACGTTGTACTTTATTACATTTACATTATTTCATTTCACCCTCCTTTTACATTCCCTCATTTACACCGTTCGTTTTACCCATCCTTGGAAGTCAAGGTCTTCCTCTACGCGAGAGTTCATGAGTCAGTCGCGTACTTTGAAGGCGGAGTGTCGTGTTGTCAATCCGATCCGTCCTCCAGGGCTGGGCAACCATCTTCTTTTAACCTTAAAGAGAGAGCAGAGTAGGGTGCACAGAAAAGAACTTTCCCACCGACCCCACATTTTTAAAATAAAGCATGCAATACCCGTCCATAGTTTCAAAAACTTTATTTTGCAAAATCATTTCAGCATGAGGATTATGAGGGTGCGGTCGTATTTGGCCGGTCGTGGCAATGGCTAAAGTGCGTACAGTGGGGGGTGTCGTTTGCAGCAATAAAAACATCGGAAAGTTTTACTCATTCATTTGTAAGAGACTAAAACGTCTATTAATTGGCTGGGGGTTCGGGGGCATTTATTTTCATAATTTAGAAGCATAATCATAATAGTGGTAATCAGATTTCCTATATGCATACCGTACGTGAGCGTCGTAAATGAGGTTTACATCAGTTATAAAAATATAATACATTGTACATTTGTAATCAACATTTGTAACGGGGATCCTTTCATACTGTTCGTCGAGTGAGTTCTCCTTGTCTTTTCTAGCCAAGTGTACAAAGGATCATATAAAATCTTAGAACATCAAGTTTATATTAGTGCGAAGGAACACCACGAGGTGTTCGTAAGTTCCGATTGATACCAGCGCCATTTTGGGCGGGGCCGGCTCAGTCCGGAAGCAGCATCAGGGGGAAATGTTTCCCATTACTGGCAGTTTGGACCAGAGTCCTTTTCGGCAGTTCTAGAATTCATGCTAACAGAAGGAGTGGCAATGTCATGTTTGTTTCGTTGGCGATCAAGGCAGCCGTCCCTTACCGGAAGCCTGCAAAGGCCGAAGGTTCCGCCGGGGACCTTTGTAGGATCTTCAAGGCTGCGGAGATGCTGTCGGAGATGGGGGCTCGTGCTCCAAGGGGCAAATGTTCGAGTTATATTGCTGGTCAAAGTTACTCTAGTGGCCGGGGCCCGCCTTCCAGCGGACCCAGACGCCATTTTGAGGCCCTACAGGGGCCACTCTCGTCGAGTTTGCAAGAGTGGGAGAGGTCCTTCGGAGTGAACGGAAGAGGTCCCTGTTGTGTGAAAGCGGGACGTTCAGCTGGGGTGCAGCTGTGATGCCCCCACCTGGGGGGGCGAGGGAGACTCGTTCGCATCGTCTCCTTCTCCCGGTGCACTCCATGCCGCTCCTTTTCATCGCCCCGCATGAAGGTCTCTCCACATCCGGCGTTCCCCAAGTCCTGTGCTCAGTGCTGTGGGAGCATGGCCACCTGTGGCGCGCATTCGGCGCGGCACGAGTATCAGTGCAGTCATTGCAGGTTCGGTGTTCCGAAAATATGGTCACCATTGCACGTTCGGTGCTGCGCAAGTACTGGGGTGCCACCATGGTGTGTTCGGTGCTGTGGAAGTATTGGCACCATCGCCTGACTGGGGGTGTTCGGCGTCGGGCCGGGGGCTGGGAGACCTCCTATCGGTGGAGGTGGGAGAGGCTCGTCCGCGTCGCCTCTCCCTCCCAGCCCAACTTGGACAAATTGTTGTGGAGGTACGTGCAGGACATCCCGCCGTCCAGAGCTGCTGCGGCTGTTACGGAAGAGAAAAGGAAAAAAAGGTGCCTCGTTCTCCTCTGGACATGTGGCGGGACTACTTAAGTCTATCCAGGCCCGTTGCGGCTGGCTGAGGAGACATGTGGCGGGACTACCTACAACTGCCCCGGCTGCTGGCTCCTGCCTCTCCTCCGGCTCCCCCATACGTTAAGATTTCCTGACCAAGAGTTGGCGGCCGGGCCCGCCTTATATGGGTTGCCGTTGGTTGGGCGTAGCCGTAACCCTGCCCTACTTTGGAAGGTTCCAGAATGAGGGGGGGGGGCGAATGTTCTGTTTGACTTTCATTTTCTACAGTTTACCGTTATTATTCCTTGTTTGTTGTGTTAAATTAAAAGTTCAAGTTCATTAATGGTCTACGGATTTTGTTTTACCATTTCTTTCTTTTCAGGTTGTTTTTATGCTAAGTTTCTGCTAACAGAGGTTGAGTAACACGGAAACACGTGTAGAGGGATGACGCAGATTTGTACATTACATACACACAAACTCAGACGGGGGACAGTACAAGTACGACATACAAAGACCCAAGACGAATATAAAACAGTTATTGGTCATAATTATCTCTTTCCGTCAGTGAATTTGAAACGAGGCTGGGTTCCCGTCTTGACGTTGCCCGACCTAGGAAAACTTGAGCATGCCGCTGAAATTGTCCTGGCGAAATCTGTGCCATCGGGCATAATCAAACGTGGTGGTTCTGTCTGGTCTGTCTATGTAAGTCGGGTTCTTCTTTGTCTCGCGCTTTTTCTTGTACTGCCGGTCTGTTGTTCCTGTCGGCCCTTTGCCTTTACTCACGCTCAGTAGAGTCGGGCATTGGGCTTTCCAGTGTCCGACATACCTACAAAAAGCGCATTGGGCTGGCCCTAAGTCTGGTCGTCTTTTGCATAGTGTCGGGGGATAAGTCGTGGGTAGCGATGTCCTGGGGTTGTCCTGTCGGTATATTTCTCTACTTGGTTTGTCCTCGTCTTTTCTCTGTCGTTGCATAGCCTCTCTGCGCCACATACCGAGACTGTCGAGCATAATTGGCGTTGTCTTATTATTTCGAAGGGCTATTTCTAACGTTTCTATTTTATCAAGGTCAAAGGATCCTGCCAGTGGCCACTGTTTGTCTTGACTATCTTCGGTATACCTGTGCCACAATTTATTATAGGCTATGGTGACTAATCCATAGTTTATGAACATGTCCTTATTAGGGGTGCCTTCTAGTGGAGCTATATGGTCCACCTCTAATACACGGTCCGGGCTAAACAGGCTATTAATCAGTGGGGAGAAGACAGACATGACGGCTCGTAACGAGGGACTAAAAAGTCAGCACTGCCTATCTTATCACTAGGTGCAAAGACCGGACAGAATATTTCTATTCAACGTTGTTTGCAGGCAGTGAATACCTCATGGATCAAAAATAATAAAAAGACCAATAAATAACAATGGGGAGAATGAGTAGGTCCGCAAAGATCTGCGTTACCTACCCTTTTCACTATCTGCAAAAAGGGTGGTCTCTTCCCTGTTTGCAGACAGGGAATCTCCAGGAAACAATAGTTTTGCGAACAACAGTTCAGTTTCAAGTAATTATTGAGTGGGGGAGAAAAAATAAGCACGGCTGCTGCCCTACCTATCCTCCACTGCTTGCAAAGAGAGAGCCCGTTGTTTCTCCGTTTGTAGACAGTGAATCTCCAAATAAATAAAAAGAGCAATACTAGTATTTTTAAACAATCAAGCAATCAAGCAATCATTTCGCAACTTGTCGTGATTACACGACCTTACCCGGACCATGTGGACAGTTTCTTGTCTTCCGAATCCAGCGCCCGATCGTCCTCTTTTTCTCGTATTTCTCACGGCACTCCTGATGGTCCCCAGTCAGGACCGTAGATCACTCGAGAGAGGTCTGTTCGGAACTAGTGAAGTTCGGATGATCGGCTGCCAGACGAGGGTCTATTGGGCAAGAGCTCTCCCGATCGTTGCAGTCGTTCACTCTGTCGTCGGGACCTCTCCCACTGGATCCACGAGTCGCTGATGGGCCCCACGCTTGGGACGCCAATTGTAAAAACCTGAGGCGGGTCGGGGACAATCGATATTTGCCCGGCAGTATTGCCTCTGTGACCCTCTAGTTATTTAATCAATGAAGAGGCAGGCGCTGGAGACTGGAAAGCAGGAAACAAGGTTTTTATTCTCTCCGGAGGAGAACACAACGAAACGGACAGAAGGTATCGTTCTGAGGTGCTCTAGATACATTTCTGAGGCCTGGCCTCTTATACCCTGGTTTATGACTTTATTGTGAATTACACATTCATGTTAAAGCTTTGATGTATGGAAAAGACATTCCCGGAAATCCCCTTTGGGCCCGTTCCCACACACATTTACAGTTGAAGTCCCCACCCTAGTCACAACAGGTGATGAGTATCACGCAGCTGGATATTCCGCCGATTCACGGAATGTGGGGGGTTCGATCGGATCTCATGGAGTGGGGGCTTTGATCAACCCGGGGATCCTTTGATGGGGGAAGCTTTCTATTGTACGGGGAGGGGCAAGGAATGGTATCGGCAGAGCTGGGTGTCGGCCTGGGAACGGGGAAGACAAAACGGGCACACGGGGAAAAAGGGGGTTTGCATCTTAGGGGCGGAGATCATGAAAGGGAAGCAGGGAGGTGTCGCGCTGGGAACAGGATGAGGGCCTGGGGCAGAGCAGCGCCGAAGAGGGGTTTATGACTCAAGGCAGGTGCAAGCAGGGGGTGGTCAGCGTGCAGGCTTAGTGAAGGCGAAGGGCTATGTCAGGGGCCAGCAGCATGCAAAAGGGTTCGCTCTGATCGGGGCATCTTAAAAAAATGGCGGGCGCGCACGACAAAAGTGTGGCATCAGGGGAAGAGGCAAGATGGCGCAGATAATGTTCACCAAAACGTACTAATTTTCAACAGTAGCCCGATGTGCCTTTTGTAGGTCTCAATATATGTGCTTCAGTGGATTTTGAGAAATTAACGTTCAAAAAAAGATATATATCTGTAACAGCGGACCGGGCAGCGCTCCGGTTCGCGGACCTTACGCGTAACGGAACTTCGCGTAGCGAAGCTGATTGGCTCTCCGGTGTCTGTCAACATTCTAAACAGTCCGGAGCGGCCGCCATCTTGTCTCTCGGTAGGATTGAGAGACAAGAGGAGGCCAAAACAAAGGGGGAAATGACCATAAGGGGGCATAGTAGATCCTCCCTGACCCCCTAGGTTTAATGTGGAGGCTTTAAAAGGGCCCCGCGGGGCAAAAAAAAAAAAATTTTTTTTTGTTTTTTTTGCGTGGGTAGCGCCCGGTACGCGCACCGGGAAGCGGTCCGAAGAGCGTACTATGAGGAGAAAAGAAAGACAGGGTATAAACATTTTGGCAATTTTGTTATAAATGGAAGGTAGTTCTGAAAATAACTGTTTTTTTATTCTTTTTCTTTTTTTTCTTTTTTTTATGAATTTTCTGAACAATTTTTTGATTTTTTTTTTGATTTTTGAAAACTATTTTTTTTTAAAATTCTATGTCTAATAACTTTGGCGTTTGTGGACGGAATTGGCTGAAATTTTCTGGAAAATGGAACGTTTTGTTCCTGAGCAGCCCCTGGAAATTTTGGGGGGTTTCGTCAAGGGGGGGCCGAGAAAAAAGGGGGGGTCCCAAAACGTGTTTTTAACATTGAGTTTTCCATAGGGCGGTTGGCCTCACTTTTAGCCCGAACGGCTGAATGGATTTCCACGAAACTTGGCAAAATTGTAGGGACTGGTAGCCCGATGTGCCTTTTGTAGGTCTCAATATATGTGCTTCAGTGGATTTTGAGAAATTAACGTTCAAAAAAAGATATATATCTGTAACAGCGGACCGGGCAGCGCTCCGGTTCGCGGACCTTACGCGTAACGGAACTTCGCGTAGCGAAGCTGATTGGCTCTCCGGTGTCTGTCAACATTCTAAACAGTCCGGAGCGGCCGCCATCTTGTCTCTCGGTAGGATTGAGAGACAAGAGGAGGCCAAAACAAAGGGGGAAATGACCATAAGGGGGCATAGTAGATCCTCCCTGACCCCCTAGGTTTAATGTGGAGGCTTTAAAAGGGCCCCTTGGGTTTTTTTGCGTGGGTAGCGCCCGGTACGCGCACCGGGAAGCGGTCCGAGGAGCGTACTATGAGGAGAAAAGAAAGACAGGGTATAAACATTTTGGCTATTTTGTTATAAATGGAAGGTAGTTCTGAAAAGAACTGTTTTTTTATTCTTTTTCTTTTTTTTCTTTTTTTTATGAATTTTCTGAACAATTTTTTGATTTTTTTTTTGATTTTTGAAAACTATTTTGTGTTTTTTTTGGGTTTTGTAAGGGGGAAATAACAAAAAAGCAGGGTTAGAACATGTCTCAACAGGAGCAAACAAAAATAAAAAGGATTCATTGTTTTCTCATCTTGTAGCATTTATGATTTTCTCCAGCTCGGTTAATCAAAGTAATACTCTTCTCTCCATAAGCAATAGTTCCTCCACAATATATACAAACTATTTTGTAGTGTGCAAAAGGAGCTTGAATATTGGGGATTATTTCTCGGCCTTCTGGTCCGGCGAATGAGCTTTGTCCCCTGTTGGTGCTGGGGATGACATCTGGGGGGTTGGCAGCAAGATCCCTTACTTGTGCTTGGGAAAGATTATTAGGATGCCATCGCTCCATGTGGCGAATCATTGTATGATTGCCAAAGCTGTATTTCTTGTTGGGGTTGCCACGAGAAAGTATATTTTTGCAAATCAAACAAGACACCTGGGGTGCGTTGACCTTCTTTTGTCCAGGTGGAATTTTAAAGAATTGCCATATGTAGTGCTCTTTAATATGGCTCTGCCTTGGTGTTTCTGGCAGGAACTGCCTTACTTGCTCTTACTCCTCCTCCTCCTCTTCGTCCTCATTATCTTCCTCTCTACCAAAGTCCAGTGTTGGTGGTGGTCCTTTTGGTGGTGGTGGTGGTGGTGGTTGCTGAGAAGCACCAGCTGCAGCTATTACAGAAGCCATTGTGAAAAATAGGTCTTGCTCTCTGGAAATAGAAAGTAAGAATGAGGTAAAAAGAAGGAGGGGTTTTCATCATTTGAGAAAAAAAATAGTTCTAAACCAATGAAAAGTGTTATTTTTAGGTCACATGACCAAGCCTAACAACATTATGAAACCAAAAGTGAAATGAACCAATGAAAAGTGTTATTAACAAGTCACATGACCTCTCACGCTTATGTTACGCGCTGCGGAACGCGCCCCGGATAGCTTCCGGGTCGCTGCGCTTCGCGCCTTGGTCCGCGCCCCGGAGCACTTCCGGGTGCGCTAACGCGGTACGTCATAAGACGCATTACGCGGTAACGCGATACGTCGCGCTTTAGCGACGCGCCGCGGATCGCTTCCGGGGAGCTGCGTTTCGCGCCTCGGTCCGCGCCCCGGAGCACTTCCGGGTGCGCTAACGCGGCGCGTCATAAGACGCATTACACGACAACGTGATACGTCACGCTTCCGCGACGCGTCACGATAATGATTTCTAACGTGGCAGTTGCGCAAACGGACCGTTTACCGGTTCGCGGACCGGGTCGCGGCATCAAGATGAGCTAACGGGAAGCTTCCCGGTTCGCGAACCGGAAGCGAACAAAAAAAAAGTATTAAAAAAAATTTATTAATAAACATATAAAATATATTTTTGGATTGAAAGAAGAATACATTTTACAGCTATACATATTAGCTTTTAAAAAACCAATGAAATTCACTGAAAAAACCATAGGTTATAGACCATATATAGTTAGGAATTAGCATTTACAAAACCTTGAAAATTCACTGAAAAAACCATAGGTTATAGACCATATATAGTTAGGAATTAGCATTTAAAAAACTTATTTTACTCACACAAAACCATTGAAATTCCATATATAGTTAGTTGTACTAACTATATATCGCGCACCCGCAATCCACTGCTGATCATGTCACATATTACATCATTCATGACATGGTCAGTGACATCACTGATGACATCACTGTTGACATCTCAAATGACATCACTGATGACATCACTGATGACATCTCAAATGACATCACTGATGACATCACTGATGTCATCTCAAATGACATCACTAATGACATCATTGATGACATCTCATTTGACATTACTGATCACATCACTGATGACATCATTCATGTGATATTATGATGAACCTCTTCAGACTCTTATATAATCTTAGATACACTCAGTATAAACATACACTCACAGACTGTCACTCATCCATGGAGTTACTCACACACCTAGTCAGTCATGCAAATAATCAATCACACCTCCATTTCCTTTATATACAGTTAACCACACCTTACTTATTCAAACATATACTAAAACATATTTACTCACTTATACAATCCTGGATACAAGTTCACAATGATCCATACAGCCACTCACACATTCACTGGCTCTTATGCACAGTTATTTATATATGTCAACTCTCACATGTACTGTATTTTACATATGTACTTACTTTGACATGTAGCACTGAGATATCCATTCACTCACCAATACACTAATGCACACAGTCAACCGCCCTTACAGCTGTTTCCACATGCACTTTTGAACCCATACATCTATGCAGAGAGTCATACACCTCTCAACCACCAACACACACACTCAGTCTCCCATACAAATACTTGGGCAACCAATCAATAACCCATATAGTTACTCATATAGCTACTGATCAACACATGCAGCAGTTTACAGAACAACAGACATAATGATGCACAAATTAAGACAGTTTAGTCACTAACCCATGCACTCAGTGAGACACATTTAATCACTCACTCATACAGTCAGTCATGCACCTACTAAATCCTTTGTTCAGATACTTATACATCCACTCATTCTTCAATATGTAAGACATATTTTAACTTTACAGAAACATACAGTCACTGGATGTTCTCATCAGTGATGTCATCAGTGATGTCATTTGAGATGTCAACAGTGATGTCATCAGTGATGTCACTGACCATGTCATGAATGATGTAATATGTGACATGATCAGCAGTGGATTGCGGGTGCGCGATATATAGTTAGTACAACTAACTATATATGGAATTTCAATGGTTTTGTGTGAGTAAAATAAGGTTTTTTAAATGCTAATTCCTAACTATATATGGTCTATAACCTATGGTTTTTTCAGTGAATATATATATATATATATATATATATTGCATTATATTACCACATACTATCCTAGATACATCTTTTTTTCTTGTGTGTATGAAGCTATTTCTATTTAAAGCACTCTGTCACACTTTGAGACTTATTAACGCTATATAAAACTGCTAATAAATAAATGGTTAAAAGGTCTACCATTCCTGCAGATATGTGGTTAGAAGGAAGTGTTCCCCTTTCACTCCCACAGATCTCGCTAAAGGTTTGGCACAAGCATCATTTGAAGCGTCAAGGCTATTCACACCAATTCATTTGTAAACATTTTCAATGTGCATATAACACCAAAATATAGCACTGAACAATGGCATAAAAAGGTTTGTAGTTCTATAGCCCAAACCATTCATAGCATTTTAGGGATGAAGCGAGAGAAAGACAGATATTTATATAGAGAAACAAAGCCACTGAGAGAGAGATAGGGAGAGGGTACGAAAGACAATTTAGACAGATAAAGGAGAGTGACATTGAAATATGGAGAAATAGTGAGAGATGGGGGAGAGAGAGAGAAAAAGACACGAGGGACCAGAAAAGGGGAAATCAGAAAGACAGAGAGAGAACGAGACAGATAGAAATACAGAGAAAGACGGAGACATGGGCGGGATAGAGAAAGAAAGAAAGAGAAGTCAAGGCCAGAGAGACCACTAGAAAGAGAGAAAGACAGGGACAGAAAAGGGGAGAGACAGGTAGACAGATAGTTATCTGTGCATGTCTCAGCCTTTGTCTAGCTATATGTCTCTGTAGTTGTATCTCTCTCTCGCCCGCTCTCCTACATCTGTCACTCTCACTCTTTCCTTCGTTATTACTACCCTTTTCCCTCATTCTGTCCCCTCGTTCTGTCTCTTTCAGTCTGTTTACATTGATGTGTCCTAGCATCACCACCCACTGCAAACCAAATCCAGCAGTGGTAAGAGTACAAACAGGCCTCACATTGAGGAAGCCTGTGAGTATAATGATGCTTGCGGTGTATAAGGGTTGGGGGAGGAGGGGTGCAAGGCTGTGTCTTGACCTCCGGTCTTGCTTTGAATACCGCCCCCTAGACCTGTGGCATACAAGGGAAATGCCAGAGTGATAAATTGGCCTGTCCAACTGGCCCTGTCTATCATCTGTGCCAAGGACACAAGTATGTCCTGTGCACGTTCATATCTGAGGGGACAAAAGTGCATTCTGGACATAGTCTGATGACCCACATATGAGTGGGAACATAACTCTCGACCAATACATAAATTCATCACTGCTCTCTGACCCTGGCCTTTTACCAAACTCTCAAATGCCCTCATGAGCCATTGCACCTTCGGTCTTCTTAACCCAATATCTTGCGACCATGGCTGTCATGTAAGAAAAAATTCTGCGTGCTACTTTAAAACTCCTGGCGCTGTATCATGGCCTGATGTTATATATAGTGATAGACACGGACAATTATCTGCAATCCTCCAGCAGTTTGGGTCTAATTTTATTACTGTCGCATACTCCTTCAGACGCTAGTCTATCAATGTCTGGCAGGAAGGATTAGCGTGCATTTGCTTCATCTTGAAATAATGTTTTCTGTCGTGCCCTTGATGAATAGAAGAGCTAACCATTAGCCTGCGCCTCGAGTACGCAGGCCCACCAGGCTCCTGACAAGGAGCTTTAAAAACAAACGACGGACTGCATCGCATTCAAAATCAACATGTATGTAACAATATCTGATGCACTCAGAAAGGAGATGTGTTACACTGTGGGGAGGAGAGGGGAGGATTTATAGCATTCACGGAAGCACCTTCAGTACTGTGTACGACGGTGCTGGGTTACACCAGCAGAAGGCAAATTAAAAGAATTCCTGAAGCCTCAGAGTACCGAAGGTCGTGACCCGTGTTGATGGTCACCTTTGCCTTATGTTTACTGTTCCCTACCATTACCATATGGATGGAAAACCTTCAACCCTTAGCTGTATTAAGAAAACACACAAATGCCTGTCGTCTGTCCCTTTCGTTTTAATGAAAAGGTAAATGCATTAAAGCTCCCCAGTTACAAAGCGTGGGAAACAAAGGTGTGGAGCAAAAGGGGGTGGTGGTTCTTCTGCTATGGCGGAGAAGCATCGTCACACCACTGCTTTTAAGCAGGGCAAAGAAGCATAAAATTATAATAACTTCAAGTCATTATCATTTTATGCTTCGTGGCGTGCTGTGCTGCTTTGTGGGCGGGCAGGGCAAGGGAGGAGTGGTTTGCCCACTCCTACGTGTGCACTTACTGTTTGGTCGGCCCTCTCAGGCTGCCCAAACCAGTCACGTTCACTTTCGGAGAACATACCCAGGCTCCCATTCCCTGGCTGTGCGTCCAACCAGGACGCTCACAACCAATCACAATGCTGCATTGCAGCATTGTGATTGGTTAGTGGGGCCTGGCTGTGCTTCCATCCGTAGAAGAGCGCAGTTAAGCCGCGGGACCCGGTGCAACAGTAAGTTATTTCATAAAAAAAAATGTGCTACCCATCCCCTCCCACGTGCCCCACTGCATGACCTGCCTGCACCGCCCCCTACCTGCGAGCCATGCCGGCCACGACTGGAGAGGGGAGTGGAGTTGGTTTTAAAAAAAACACAGTTCTGCAGTGTTTACAGTGTGCAAGCTGGTAGCCGATATTCTATCAATAAATATAGTAGCATTGACATATTAATATGTTTACAGCTTTAAATTATAGTTAAAAGCATGCAAATCTCATACTGGGAAAACCTTTTAGACAGCCACGGCCGGTAGTAGGTGTAACTGCAGGGCGTTGACGTGGGGAGGGAGAGGGGCAGGGTGGGGGGTAATAATGTATGGATTACGGACTTTAACAGGTAAGTAAACATATAAATAAATAAAACGAATTTCGTTGCGCGCACTGCATCGCATTGTTTTATTTATTTATATGTTTACTTACCTGTTAAAGTCCGTAATCCATACATTACTACCCCCCACCCTGCCCCTCCCCCTCCCCACGTCACCGCCCTGCAGTTACACCTACTACCGGCCGCGGCTGCTTTTAAAACAGGAAAGTAAGAGATTTTGTGGGGAAAATGGCTGGAGAATGCATTTTCCCAAATGACTTCTATTGAAGCAGATGCAATTTCAGACCGGATACTGTAGAGAGCCACCCGGGCTCTCACACACAATGTATCCTTTCCCCCACGCACGCACGCACAACCTCGGGGCGGGCTCGCGCCGAGGTATAAATAAACATGCGGAAGGCCGCTCGGGGTCTTTCCGGCTAACTGTTTATGAGAGTCTGTGTCATTCATTAACATTGCCCAATCCACGTGCTAGGCCTTACCTGCCCCCACAACACTGGCGACGAGGCCGGTTGTTTCTCCACGCGTGCCGGGTGCCTCCGGTTAGCCGTGCTGTCTGTATCCGGCTGCGGTGCCCACCCGCTGTGGTGTGCCGATCCCCCTTCGACCGAGACCCGCCCACGCGTCTCCCGTGAGGGAGCGCCTTCAGCCGGCGGGACTCGTGGGGTCGGCGTGCGGCGGTGAGATCCTGCGGGTGAGTGAACCGTCTGCCCCGCCTGCGCGATCCCCGCCTCGCCTTCATTTGCCAGCCGGCGCGGAGGAGGTGCGCCTGCCGGCCGCAGGCATTCAGCGGAGCCAGAGAAGCGCCACGTGACGGTGGCCTGCGGCGGACCCACCCTCCATCCTGAAGAAGGCGCGCGCTCAGCACCGCGCCGGGCCCCGCTCGCTCCAGGCCTGCCCTCGCGGCGCAGAAGACGCCTCCGCAGCGCTGCAAGGACCGCTGCCTTCAATAAAGAGTTAAAAGGGGAAGGAGGGCAAGACCTGCTGAAGCGCGACAAGCATTGGCAAATACTAAGACTTTTGCCAGGATCCTGGGCAAGACCTGCTGAGGCTCAACAAGCATTGGCAAATCCAAAGACTTTTGCCAGGATCCTGCAACCCCTGGAGGTTCATAGTGCCCTGCCTACACCACAGCCGCTCCCCTTGTGCCAGGCCTCACAGCACCTCGACACGTGGCGCGACCGAGCAACTCGGCCCTGCCTTACACACCGCCACAACACCGGAAAGCACCAGGACGACCTGTGTGACGCCACGCCATGAGCCAGAACGCGACAGGGGCGGCCCAGGACGGGGCTGGCCAGCCCCCACAGCAGGCGGTCCAGCCACCGCCAATCGTGCCCGCAGCACCACCACAGGTCCAAGCCCAAGCAGGAGCTCACGCCCCAGTGGGACCTCCCATACCCGCGCCTCCCGCACATCAGCATGCCGGCGCAGCGCCCATCCCGCCGTTCAGCGAAACTGCGGATCCAGCGACAGCAGCGCTCCGCTGGAGAGCGTGGGTCGGACGCCTCAATCTGTACTTCAAGGGCACCAGAGAAACAGATGGGACAGTGAAGAGGTCGCTCCTCATTCTATACGGAGGTCAAGAGATTTATGATCTGTTTGAGTCGCTCCCCAACACCGGGCCTGAGGACGACTATGATGCCGCTGTCGCGGCCCTCAACGCACATTTCGATCCCCAGCTTAACAATGACTTTGAAAAATTCAAGTTCAAACGGGCCTGGCAGATGGACTCCGAATCGGTCGACATGTACTATGCCCGACTCCGTCGTCTTGCGAGCACATGCCCGTTCGCCAACCCCCGGGAAGAAATCAGGGATCAAATCATAGTCGGATGCAAGTCGAAGCTGCTGAGGAAGCTGATCCTCAGGCAACCTGGAATTTCGCTTGACGAGATTCTCATCCTGGCCAGGTCGCATGAACTGTCCGATGCCCGAGCAGAGGAAATGGAGGTGGCACTGCGCACCCCGGTGATCGCCCCACCCGCTGCAAGAGCCCCGACCATCAAAGAGGAACGGGTGGATGCGATCCACCGACGATTCCCGCCAGCGAAGCAGCGAAGTGGCCCATCACGAGGCAACCAATGCGGGTATTGCGGCGACAACCACCCTGCCACAGCCACGTGTGGCGCCAAAGGCAAGACGTGCCTTAAGTGCGGGCGTCTGAATCATTTTGCCGCCGTCTGCCGGGGAGGGAAGTTCCGATCAACAGGCCCGCGCGCCAGGACGGTAACACAGCGCGTCCGACGGCTGTCACTCGACCAGGAGAGGCCCCCTCCCGACACTGAAGCGCAAGACCGTCGGCCCAGGTACGAGGACGATGAAGACGACGAAGTGTATGTCGTCTCCTATGTGAGCCGAGCATCCACGAAAAGAAGACCGCCACCCATGTGTTCCATATCTGTAGATGGGACGAGTGTCAACGCGCTGATTGACACGGGAGCGTCCGTGAATGTCATGGACTCGGACCAGTACGAGAGGATGTCCCCGAAGCCGACATTGACACCGTCCGTGGCAAGAATCTACACCTACGGAGGGACGGAACCTCTGCCTCTTCGAGGAGTGATCCAAACCACCGTAGTCAACGGAGAGTACTCCACAGAAACCAAATTTCACATCACCGAAGGAAAGAAGGGCACCCTCCTGAGCTGCCACACGGCAGAAGACCTGGGACTGGTATTCTTCGCCAACCAGGTGCACCAAGCACACGCAGATTTCATGTTAAAAGATTTCCCTGAACTGTTTAAGGGCCTTGGCAAGCTCAAAGGAAAGAAGTTCAAGCTGCACATCGACGCAACCGTCAAACCCGTCGCACTCAGGCACCGGCGGGTACCTTTCAATCTCAGGCCGCAAGTGGAGGAGGAGCTACGCAAACTCGAAGAACTGGGAGTAATCGAGAAAGTGTCGGGCTCGACACCCTGGGTCTCCCCACTGGTGGTCGCCCCCAAGCCGAAGCAGCCTGGGGCCATTCATCTGTGCGTGGACATGAGGCTCCCCAACACAGCTGTCAAGCGCGAAAGGCATATCACCCCCACTATGGACGATATAATAGCAGACCTCAACGGGGCGAAGTGGTTCTCAAAGCTGGACCTCAACTCAGGGTATCACCAGCTCGAGTTGGAGCCAGCTAGCAGGTACATCACCACCTTTTCGACGCATGTGGGGCTGCGTCGTTACACCCGGCTCAGCTTCGGTGTCTCATCGGCGGCCGAAGTTTTTCAAAACGCCATTCGCGAGGTGCTATCTGGCTTACGAGGGGTAATCAACCTGAGCGATGATATTCTTGTGTATTCCACAACCCTCGAAGAACACCATGCCAACTTAAGGGCGACCCTGCAAAGACTTGCCGACAGCGGCCTGACCCTACACCGAGCCAAGTGTGCGTTCTATCAAGAATCGGTGGACTTCTTCGGCTACACATTCACGAGGGAGGGCCTGTAAGTCGACCCCAAGAAGGCGGAAGCCATCAAAGCAGCCAGCACTCCACAGAGTCAAACTGAAGTGCGCAGCTTTCTGGGCATGGCCACTTACTGTGGCCGGTTTATCCTGAACCTGGCTGCCATTGCGGAACCCCTCCGAGCCCTCACCCGAGCTGATCAGAAATGGGACTGGACGGCAGCCGCCAACAAAGCGTTCCTGACCATCAAGACCAGCCTACTGGACAATACCACTATGGCCTACTTCCAACCACGGAGGCGGACTGAATTGATCGTCGATGCCAGTCCCGTAGGGCTAGGAGCCGTCCTTTTACAGGAGTACGGGCCAGAAGAGTGGAAGCCGGTTGCCTACGCCAGCAAGGCACTGTCGGACACCGAGACCAGGTACGCCCAAATAGAAAGAGAAGCCTTGGCCATCAAGTGGGCGTGCCAGCACTTTCATCTCTACCTCTGTGGGCAGGAATTCACGGTGGTCACAGACCACAAGCCTCTTCTGCCCCTCTTCGCGGAGACGTCACGACTAGCTCCCCCGCGTATCGAACGGTGGGCCGTCCAGCTGCAGGGCTACCGATTCAAAGTTGTATTCCGGCCCGGGGCCCACAACCCCGCCGACTACCTGTCACGACACCCGGATGTCATCCCACAGCAGCCCCTCACCGAGGACGGAGAAGAAGTGGAAGAGATCGTCCACATGGTCACGCAGGCCGCATGCCCTGAGAACATGTCGCTCAAAGAAATCGGAGACGCCACTGCAGGGGACGAGACTCTGACGAAAGTCCGACAGGCCCTCGAAGGAAACCGCTGGGCCCATTTTCTCGACGGTGTCTCCTGCCTCAGACCGGAAGTGAGCCACGCCAGACAGCAGCTGTGGCAAGTACGCAGTGAGCTAAGTGTAGGAGAGGACGGAGTGGTGTTACGCAGACATCTCATTGTCATGCCAGAAAGCCTCCAACAACGAGCTCTGAGCTTAGCACATGTAGGATACCAAGGGATGGCCAAGACAAAAGCCCGCCTGAGGAGTAAGGTGTGGTTTCCGGCGATGGACAGCCAAGTGGAAGCAATGATACGGTCCTGCCATGCCTGCACGATCACTGGAGGAGAGCCTGTCCCAGCACCCGTTATCACTGAAGAAGCACCCCAGGAGCCTTGGACTCAACTCAGCATAGATTTTGGCAGCTTCCCGGATGGAAAGCACATGCTGGTGCTAGTTGATTCCTTCTCAAAATTCCCAATCGTGGAAGTCATTGCATCCACTGCATTCCCGCAGGTCAAGAAAGTTCTAAACCGTGTGTTTGCCACGATGGGGCTCCCCGAAGAACTTAAGTTCGACAACGGACCCCCCTTTCAAGGAGAGAATTCCAGGCGTACCTGGAGGCTCTACGGATCAGGCACCGAAAGATCACCCCGTTGTGGCCCCAGGCCAACGGGCAGGTAGAGAGGTTGATGCGAACATTAAATAGGGCTCTCCGCATAGCCGTAGACAATGGTGAAGACCCAGAGACAGCTCTGGACCAGTTCCTAGGAGCCTACCGTCAGACACCTCACTCAACGACCAAGTGTGCCCCCTCCCACGTGCTGTTCAAGCGAGCTCCGAGGGACGGCATCCCCACTGTGGGCACGTGGGTGCCGGAAGAAAGAGACGCTGAAGCCACCCAGGCCCGAAGACAAGCCACTAACGTCAAAGCAAGCGTGCGTCGTCACGCCAAGGAACCAGACATCCGCGAAGGAGACGCGGTAGTTGTCAAGGATCGTCACCCAGGGTGGAAGTTCCGGACTCCATTTGAGCCCGAAGTGTGGATAGTGGACCGAGTACAAGGAACAATGGACACCGCAAGGAGAGACGGCCAAGCGGTAACGAGAAATGTATCATGCTTCAGGAAGGTGACCGACACAGCCGCTGGACATCAGAGGGCAGGAAGAATGGAACCCGGAGACCAGGATGACGTGGACTTCGACAGTTTTCCTAGTCCGACACCTGCCCCGCCACGAGGAGATACTCCGCCAATGCCACCAGGCCCCGACATCGGGCGGAGTCAGCCAAGGGCTGAAGAGGCGAGCGAAGGTCCAGGGACAGCCCCGGCCGGGGTTGTCGAACTGCCATGGACCAGGAACCACCGTTACAGCCTGAGGCCCAATCCAAAGCCTAGCCAGCGGCTGAGGGACTTTGCCTGGTCATCACCCTAACCACAAGACTTAGAACGTGCCGGCAGAAAAGGACTAAAATAAAGGAGGGATGTAGAGAGCCACCCGGGCTCTCACACACAATGTATCCTTTCCTCCACGCACGCACGCACAACCTCGGGGCGGGCTCGCGCCGAGGTATAAATAAACATGCGGAAGGCCGCTCGGGGTCTTTCCGGCTAACTGTTTATGAGAGTCTGTGTCATTCATTAACATTGCCCAATCCACGTGCTAGGCCTTACCTGCCCCCACAACAGATACAAATCAAATAAAGTCATTATTGGCTTTAAAAAAATCATGAGTCTTCCCCCAGAATCAGGTCTGTTGGCATGTTGGGAATCTTTGTTGCTCTCTCAGCTCACACACCATCTGACTCCAAGGCACCGGATCCCTCTAAGATTTTAATCTGAGTGTTTGTCTTCCTCACCCGAAAAGTAAACTGAAGCTCTAACTGTGAATCATCTGTTCATTAGGCTTCTGTAACCATCTAGCTTTCACTTTCTTGTCTGTCTGAAATATTTGTGTTATCCCTCCATCCGGCATCCGAGCTGCTCCTAGACCCGGGACTATTTACCTTCTGTATTTTCTATTCCTTGTCCTTCCACCAGCCCCTCTACTGAAAATAGAATGGGTAAAGACATAAGACTCTGTGATGTCATTGTTGTCAAAGGGTATGTGATGTCATATCCGTTATTCGTATGTAGGCCACCAGCCTATTAATTCCAGGATTGTCTGAGCTACACATCTCCTAATTTTTGGGACGTTTTGAAATAATACTTCTAAGTTATCCATCTTGACAATAAACAATCAGGGTTGTTGCCTTAATGAACTGTTGAAATATTTTAAAACCGGAAAAAAACGTTTTTTGGGGAAAGCTTTAAAATGTTATTTCACCGAGATTTGGCACAATTAATGAGAGAGATGACACAGCATTTTTCTTCATTTTCTTACGTTGGTCAGTTTTTCTTGTTCACTGATTGGTTATCTGACTTAAAGTACAAAAAACCGTAAGTTTATTTGCAAAGATTTTTTTTATTGCCTTGTTGTGACTTTTTTATCTTCAATGCAACATTTTCAAGAATTGTGACACAATGAATTGTCTTTAATCTATGGTACAGTTTATTTATATATTTGAACTCTTTTCAGATTATAAAGAATCACAAGTGAATATAAGACCCCTCATACAGGTACAATATTTCCCCTCAGCTTGCATTGAGAAAAAATTACTTCAATGGATTTATGTAGCTCTGTAATAGGGTAATAGGCACTAGAACTATGAAGTTGACACAAGACAGCACCCTCTGACATATATGTGAGCTTCTTGGACGAATGAATGGAGTTTGTGCACCTGTATTTTGCCTCCATGGAAATGCATGTGGCTCTTGTTTGATGAACATGTGATATACTCCAGGTTGTATGATGTTACAACACATACTTTTACCTTTCCTCTCTTAACCGTGCAGACTGCACAACACATTCACCTTTACTACGCATGCCTTTACCACTTATGCTTTTATCACAAACTAGCAGCCCGTCCCGACGTTGTCCGGGGATGAATGCGTGTGTGATTCACGCTGGTTATTTGAGTGCTTTGAGGCCCCGCCTGAGCCCCGGACTAAATTTCAATCGTCAAGTGGCTTTTATCGCGTGGTACGCTGCCTACCTTGAGTCTCCGCTAGAGCCGTTGTAGCGTGAATGGCGCACTGAGTGAATGGCACGCTTGTGCGCCCCTTTAATTATTTTTTTTGTGCAGCCCCCTCTGACAAAGCTGACGGCCAGAAAGGAGTAAAGGTTTGTATTTGTTTCCAATTTGCGACGCAGTATGGCAAGGTCCGTGAATGCGGCGCACGTTGTTGTTTGGAGACGGCCGTGTCAGAAGTTGCGCGCACATTGCTTGTGAAAGCCGTGCCCCCTTTTTTTGTGTCCAGCCCCCTCTGACAAAGCTGATGCCCACAAATGTTGCGCCGCACTATATATGAGTAATGCCGCCTGAATGTCAATGGGCGTGAATGCGGCGCACCTTGGTGTTAGGAGACGGTCGTGTGATAACTGAGCACAACGCCAAGGTGGAGCGTGAATGGTCGCGCACATTGCTTGTGAAAGCCGCGCTACTGAACTCCGCGGCCATTATTTTTTTTTATTTGGTCCATGCCACTCTGACAACGCTGCACACCCACAAAGGACTAATGTGAAGTGTACTCTGACAGGCCCACGCCAACTTTTTATTTGTGCCACGCCACTCTGACAACGCTGCACGCCCACAAAGGAATAATGTGAAGTGTACTTTGACACGCCCACGCCAACGCCCACAAGGGACTACTTTACCCCTAAGGTTCTTTGACCTTTGTAATGTATATGGTGGGCAGCTGTATAGCCTATGTCCATCTGCTGCAACTCCCCTTTACAATGCTGTATTGGGTGTTGTGATTGGTCCTGTACTTCTTGAGCTTACCCGCCTCAAAGGTTTCAGCTCTCTCTTTATAATAGTACTAGCAGCCCGCAAAGACCTTCTCCGGGAGCAATCAGGCTTCCCCGACCCCCGCCCGCCCCGACGTAGCAGCACGGCGCCCGCCTACCCCGTCCCCCGCCTGCCCCGTCCCCCGCCTGCCCCGACCCCCGCCTGCCCGGAGCCTTACCTCAGCCGCCGCTCCTCCCCCGCGCTCCTCATTTCACCGCTCCGCCGCTCCTCGCTGCTTACTGCTCCTCCCACCTGTCCACCAGTCCTGACCACCATTCCTCCGTTCGTCACCGCTCCTCCCCCGCGCCATGTCCGCCGCTCCTCCTCGCGTTCCTGGATGCCGCTCCTCCCCGCGCTCCTGACGTCAGCACGCAGGTCGCGGCCGGCGCTACTTCGAAGGGACTACTTTTTTTTATGTTAATTTTTTAAATAACGCATATTTTTATACTTTATATAGCCTATGTCCATCTGCACACCCTGACGATTAAAATGATGTATTGGGTGTGTGGACTGGCGCTGTGGTTCCCGAGTTTACCCGCCTCAAAGGTGTAAAGTTCTTCCTTTATAATAGTAGTATAGATAGATAGGTTTTAAAAAATATTTACATAATTTTTGTCTCTTTTTAAAAACCTATGTTAAAAAAGAAACAACGGGCCCGATGTGGGCATATGAAAACAATCTGTAAGGGGATGTAAAACTGGTTAAAACATTAAGTACATACATTTTTTAAAAACTAAATTACATCTATCTACCTGCCTCCATCTCTCCTTACAACAAATATATCAATATGTCTTAAAAAGTAAATTTTATTGTTCTTACCTGACAGCAGTTTCGGCTTGCTTCCAATCTTGACCACGGCGCTCTACTGACTGTAAAAACAGGCCCTGAAACGTTTACGTAAAGATATAGAAAAGAACAACTAAAAAAGGACATTGAAGTCAATGGAAATCAAAAGAAAAATATTTTATTATTTTAATAAATATGTTTTTACTTATACAAAAATGTGGTTTATAGTTTTCAAAAATAAAGTACATGTATTTTATAAATGCATTTAAATAACTTTAGTAGTTATAATAAACTATTTATTACAAATAAACATGTCTTTTTTAAAATCTTAATTTAAATATTATATAATAACTTTGTTATTTTTTCAGAAAAACAATATTCTTGTTGCTCTATTTTTAGTCACCTTTTTAAAGTATTTTTTAAATTAAAGTATAATATTAAATATATGAGAATATTTGAATGATTATTAAAATTATTTTTGATACCCGAGTATTAATACACTTCCCCACCCATCACCCCTATATCCCTAACAGCCCACCCCTAAAACATTACTTTGATATTTTAAAATTTAATTTTTCGTAAATAATTTTTTCAATTATTTGTAAAAGCATTACATATTTATTGCTCAGGTATCATAGT
The DNA here is from genome assembly GCF_964261635.1 of Lissotriton helveticus. Taxonomy (NCBI): domain Eukaryota; kingdom Metazoa; phylum Chordata; class Amphibia; order Caudata; family Salamandridae; genus Lissotriton; species Lissotriton helveticus. The sequence goes on from NC_136072.1 coordinate 999,763,306, forward strand.
TGATCCCGTGGTATTAATACACTTCCCGACACTTCACCCCTATATCCCTTACATCCCGCTCCTAAAACTTTACTTTCAAAATGTTAAATTAATTTGTATAAATTATTTCTTTAAATAATAAATTCATTTTGAAATATTTTACATATTGATTACTGAGGTATCATAGTTGATATCTGAGTATTACTACATTCCCACCCATTACCCCTATGTCCTTTACATCCTGCTCCAATAATTTTATTTTGATATTTTTAGATTATTCTACATATATTATTTTACAAATATTACTTTTTGATATATTACATGTTAAATACTCAGGCATCATACTTGATACCTGAGAATGAATAAACTTCTCCATGCATTACCCCTATTTCCATATATCCTGTCCTTAAAACTTTAATTTGATATTTTAAAATTATTTTGCATAACGTATTTAAAAATATTACATTCATTTTAAACATTATTAAATATATGATTAAATACTCAGGTATCATAGTTGATGCCTAATTAATTATTCATCTACCCACACATTACCCCGGACCGCTTACATCCAGCTCCTGTTACATTATTTCCAGATTTATAAATGTATTTAAATAAAGGTTTTTAAAATTATGAAAATATATTACTATTCTAATACTGAGGAATCATAGTTGATACCTGAGTATTAATACACTTCCCCAACAATTGTCCCAATATCACTTATATCCCGCTGCGAAAACTTTATTTTGATATGTTTAGATTAATGTGCATACATTATTAATTGTAAATATTACATTATTTTTAAGTATATTACATATTTAGAACTCAGGTATCATACTTGATACCTGAGAAATAGTACACTTCCCCACCCATTAACCCTACATCCCTTGCATCAACCTCCTAAAACTGCATTTACACACTCAAAAATGTATCTGTATATATATATATATTCACTGAAAAAACCATAGGTTAGAGACCATATATAGTTAGTTGGACATTTTATTGACATAAAACCAATGAAATTCCATATATAGTTAGTTGCACTAACTATATATCGCGCACCCGCAATCCACTGCTGATCATGTCACATATTACATCATTCATGACATGGTCAGTGACATCACTGATGACATCACTGATGACATCTCAAATGACATCACTGATGACATCTCAAATGACATCACTGATGACATCACTGATGACATCTCATTTGACATGACTGATCACATCACTGATGACATCATTCATGTGATAATACGATGAACCTCTTCAGACTCTAATATAACCTTAGATACACTCAGTGTAAACAGACACTCACAGACTGTCACTCATCCATGGAGTTACACACACACCTAGTCAGTCATGCAAAGAATCAATCACACCTCCATTTTCTCAACTATACAGTTATACACACCTTACTTATTCAAACATATACTAACACATATTTACTCTCTTATACAATCCCGGATACAAGTTCACAATGATCCATACAGCCACTCACACATTCACTGGCTCTTATGCACAGTTATTTATATATGTCAACTCTCAAATGTACTGTGTTTTACATATGTACTTACTTTGACATGTAGCACTGAGATATCCATTCACTCACCAATACACTCATGCACACAGTCAACCGCCCATACAGCTGTTTCCACATGCACTTTTGAACCCATACATCTAGTGAATCAACTGCTCACACATCTATGCACAGAGTCATACACCTCCCAGCCACCCACACACACACTCAGTCTCCGATACAAATACTTGGGCAACCAATCAATAACCCATATAGTTACTCATATAGCTACTGATCAACACATGCAGCAGTTTACAGAACAACAGATATAATGATGCACAAATTAAGACAGTTTAGTCACTAACCCATGCACTCAGTGAGACACATTTAATCACTCACTCATACAGTCAGTTATGCACCTACTAAATCCTTCATCCAGACACGTATAAATCCACTCATTCTTCAATATGTAAGACATATTTTACCTTTACAGAAACATACAGTCACGGGATGTTGTCATCAGTGATGTCATCAGTGATGTCATTTGAGATGTCATCAGTGATGTCATCAGTGATGTCACTGACCATGTCATGAATGATGTAATATGTGACATGATCAGCAGTGGATTGCGGGTGCGCGATATATAGTTAGTGCAACTAACTATATATGGAATTTCATTGGTTTTATGTCAATAAAATGTCCAGCTAACTATATATGGTCTCTAACCTATGGTTTTTTCAGTGAATTTTCAAGGTTTTGTAAATGCAAATTCCTAACTATATATGGTCTATAACCTATGGTTTTTTCAGTGAATTTCATTGGTTTTTTAAAAGCTAATATCTATAGCTGTAAAATATATTCTTTATTACGTGACGTATCACGTAGCCACGGGAGACGCCTCATGACGTGTCGCATAACCGTGACGTATCCGCTCTGCAGCGCAAACAAAACCCGTAACGTAAGCGCGCTTACAGATATATATATTTTTTTTAACCTTAATTAGACAAAATCCACACGTGCACATATCTTGAGGCCTTGCAAAGGCACATCAAACAAACAGTCCCTACAATTTTGCCAAGTTTGCTGGAAATCTATTCCCTTCATTTTTTTTTTACTGTTTCTCTTGGTTTTCCCCTTGTTACGCTTACCGGGAACGCTACCCGGTACGCGAACCGGACGCTCCAAAAACACAAGATGGCGGACTCCCGTTACGCTGCCGGTTAGCTGCCAGGTTCGCGTACCGGGAAGCGCCTCTACCGCGAAATTTTTTTTTTATTTTTTGCCCCACGGGGGACTTTAATATCCCCCTAATCAATCCTAGGGGGTCAGGAGGGGTTTACCTTGCCCCCTTTCCTTCATTTCCCCCTTCGTTTTTCACCACATCTTGTCTCTCGAACCTACCGAGAGATAAGATGGCGGCCGCTCCGGACTGTTTACAATGTTGACAGCCAATCAGCTTCTCCTCAGACTCCCGTTACGCTGCCGGTTAGCTGCCCGGTTAGCTGCCCGGTGAGCTGCCCGGTTCGCGTACCGGGACGCGCCTCTACGGCGAAAAATCGCCAAAAAAAAATTTATTTTTATTTTTTGCCCCGCGGGGCACTTTAATATCCCCCTCATCAATCCTAGGGGGTCAAGAGGGGTCTACCTTGCCCCCTTTCCTTCATATCCCCCTTCGTTTTTCACCACATCTTGTCTCTTGATCCTACCGAGAGACAAGATGGCGGCCGCTCCGGACTGTTTAGAATGTTGACAGACAACGGAGAGCCAATCAGCTTCGCTTCGCGAAGTTCCGTGACGCGTCCGGTACGCGAACCGGGGCGCTAACCGGAGCGCTGTCACAGATATATATATTTTTTTAAACGTTAATTTCTCAAAATCCACTGGAGCACATATATTGAGACATAGCAAAGGCACATCGGGCAAACCATATCTACAATTTTGCCAAGTTTCATGTAAATCCATTCAGCCGTTCGAGCTAAAAGTGAGTCCAACCGCCCTATAGAAAAATGAATGGGAAAAACGCGTTTTGGGACCCCCCTTTTTTCTCGGCCCCCCCTCGACGAAACCCCCCCACATTTTCAGGGGCTGCTCAGAAACAAAATGTGCCATTTTCCTAAAATTTTCATCCAATTCCGTCCACAAACGCCAAAGTTATTAGACATAGAACTTTCAGAAATCCCATAGAGAAAAAATCCTAACTATATATAGCTACTGGCTATCGCCAGTAGGTAATATATATATATATATATATATATATATATATAACAAACGAAGAAGCACCAGACTTGGAGAGCCCTACGCCAAGTGTTAATGTTCATTTCATGCCAGGCAGTCCCGCTGTCACTCACTTCAAGTTCAGAGATTAATTAGCCAGCATTTCCTAACGCGTTTCAAGCGTCCATGCGCCCTTGTTCACAGGTGTTGGCCGATGGGTGTGAGCAGCAATACGCCTTCAAACATCCCTAAATAGTCCCGCCCAGCTGGGCGTGTCAGCTAGGTGCCACCGATGACTAGCGGGTCCAGCGTGGTGATTACAGACGCAGATGGAGCCTTGTGTTTTCCTACCGAAGGGATAATCACAGCCCTGCAGCCACTCGTAACAGGTACAGAAACCCACTGTGGTATTGAATTTAATGGAGTGACGGCGGCCACAGGTACACACCTTGTCAATAGACTTCATATCCCAGCATGCACTATGCTGACACGCCCAGCTGGGCGGGACTATTTAGGGATGTTTGAAGGCGTATTGCTGCTCACACCCATCGGCCAACACCTTGAAGTGAGTGACAGCGGGACTGCCTGGCATGAAATGAACATTAACACTTGGCGTAGGGCTCTCCAAGTCTGGTGCTTTCATATATATATATATATATATATATATATATATATCACAACAAGTTGCCTGCTGTAGGAAGGACCACCATCAGGTAAGCATATGCCCAAATTTTTATTCAAGGTAGCGGTGCGGGGAGACATTCAAACCCGCTGTTCATGAAACAACTGTCCCGACGCATTTCATGATTTCTCACTTCTTCAGGGGTTGTGGCTTGAGCAAGGAATGAGCGGCTATGTTCGCAGCACCACAGGTATTTCAATGGATTCTGCCGCTATGGGCGTGGCCACCCCAGTGGCCTGTGGTCTTCGTAGTGCCTTGATATTACTCCAGTGAGCTGCCGTTCAAATTCTGCTCGTACATAAAATAAAATCCATGTGGATTGCGGCGTTCAGCTGTCTTAACTCGCACCCACTGCTATATATATATATATTACCTACTGGCGGTCCCCATGTTAATTTCCATAGGACGATTAGACACAGCTACAGCCCTGAGGAAAATGAAATTTTGCCTGACCAAGATGTCCCCTACGTATACCCTATGTTACATGCGTATGTGCATGTCACCCATGCATATTTCCTTGTAGTGGCCTGAATCACTAGGCCTCTGCATTCATGTCCTGCATTATAATGCCAGTCATCAAGTTTCCCAAACATTCAGTTAGCATGAAGGCCCATGTATTGTGCATTGTGCACTTTTAAATAAATATCGTACTGAACCCTTTTTGTGGTTCAGTCTGAATCACCAGTCCCTGAATTAGTGTTTTCATAACTCCTGACACACTGAAGGCTGCAGTTACGTATCTCTGACCTCGCATGCTTCTAGCCCAGCCGAGCGAAGGGTTGCCAAGACAGTATTATGAATAACAGTTATCTGCATGCCCGGTTAACAAGAATAAACAGAACCCGTCAGCGAAGATAGGGCCTAGCCTCTCTGTCTCCATTAAAATGAATCACAGTGCTTGCATCTCCAGAAAGCTCACAGCCCCGTGTAATGAACGAAGAAATATATGCCCTTTATGATTCTTAGTGATGCATTACCCTTTGCTTCAGATAATACATCCCGGACTCAAGAAATCAGATAGTACCAGATGTGCTGGTCGCCTTGACACTAAAGATCTCTCTACTAGACTGAAAGTCAGCTCTCCTCCCAGTTGCACGTCAATTGCACGTCATGACAAGTTGCACACAAGTAGGGCAAAGTTCCAGCTGGTCATGCAAACTCCTCCTCTGTGTACCACCCACCTATAACACCTACCTATCACCTACCTATGACTCATAAAGTGTACACCCTCATGTACGCCTACATGCTCTTATCTCATTTTCTGTCTTGCTCTGCCTCGAGCTCCCTATGTACAAGGAGTAAAAAGTATATATACTGTTCTTTGTTATTAAATGTTAGAAGACCCTTCCTGAACCTCAGTGGTGATGGAACAGATTCTCCCTAACTCGAGTTATTGGAATAAAGCCCTTTTAACTTGGACACCACGGACTCTCTGCCTCTCATTTGATACATGCTAATTGTTAATGCCTTGAAATTATGCCAGGGTAATATTTTATTTACCACATTATTTTGGCGCCCGAATACAGGGACTATCCCTTTCCCCACGGGCCGGCGACGTAGGTCCAGCTTTTGCCCCCTTCTACAGCCGTGACGGACTCCGAAGTGCACGCAGCGGGATTTCCTGCTTACTCCCTCAGGCCTACGGAGGAGACGGACGGCGACCAGGCGTCCACACGAGGCGGTGAGGATCGCGGATCATCCCAACCAGAGCCCAACCCGTGAGAGAGCAAGGTCCGAGGTCTCCAGAGGTCCACCTGTTCCAAGGCGCATGCGTAGAAGTTCGAGGCCTTCAAGTTTCAAGTCCTGCTTCCCGGTGAGTACCACTATGGGGAATGCATCAAGTTTCAAGACGGGTCCACTGTAAAAGGTGGAAACGGTCAAGACGGGTCCACTGTAAAAGGTGGAAACGGTCAAGACGGGTTCACGTTATTCGTGAAAACGGTAGAGACGTGCCTCATTTACATGAGCGCGGTCAAGACGGGCCCATGGTAAACGTGGGCACGGTCAAGACGTGTCTCATTTTTGAGACCGGTATGGTTGTACTGTATTCCAGTGCATATAGTTTTTCAAGTACATGTTTAATTTCTCTGTATTAGTTTAGATCATGTTTGTTTTAATGTTATGATGTTTTAGTGTGAATGATTGTTGATTGTTTCAGTCTATTTTTGTGTATTGTATTTCCATTGTGTTGGTTTCAACATGCCACTGTTTTCGAAATTGCGTCAGATAGGGACCAGAAAAGGTATACTAGAAGAGTCAGTTAACATCCCGCCTAGAGACACACCTGGTCATTATATGTATAATAAGCATGGAGTAGACGCCATCTTGTTCTTAGACTTATGGGTAGACTGTACAAAGGACCTGGAGGAAAAGTATAGATGGCCAATCTCGGGAACATGGGATTCAGAATGCATTATGAGAGTAGAGGAAGCTCTATGGAAAAGGAAGTCAAGACCCTCTCAGAAAGATGCCATTGAATTGTGGCGCAAAGAGTCACATAGGAGAATAGAGAAAGAATTGAATAAAGCAGATAGAACTAGACTAGCAGGGGAAAAAGCCAAAGAGTGGAGTTCCTTGTAAATAGCTCCTTGTAAATATGGTTTATGAAGAGCATGTCATTATTATAACTTGTTGAGTTTCTTGTGAATATGGCTTGTGAATAGCGCCATGTGGTTATGGTTTGTGCAGAGCCTGTTATCATTACGTTAGGCAGGAGAGAGCTGGATCTCTTTCAAGTGCTTGGAGAAAACGTTTTGAAGATGTGCGTACGTGTTATGTGATAACGTGGAGAAATGAGTTCATGACTTTCCCATGTACTGCAGACATTGGGGTAAAATTGTGCTTCAGCTGCCAAAGAGTTAATATCTTGTATTGAGAAGGCAGTATTTGTTTTAACATGCTGTTTAACAAGGTGTTGAGGGATTTTGACGTTTTTTGGTGTTTCGGGGGGGCGTGTTTTTGAGCGGAAATTCGTACCAGTTTCAGTGGATAGATTTGGTTGCTTTTTGGTGAGGATTTAGGGAATCGCTTGGACTACTGTGATGCCAAATTTGAAAAGGATCTGAGCTGTGGAAGTGGTGGAAAAGGCATGTTTTGTGCGGAGGTGCGATTTGCCATGTTATCCAATGGGCGTATTTCTGAAAAGTGAGAAATTATTTTGGGGGTGTTCCAGGTGCGCTAGGCGCCCGGGGGTTGGATCAGCGGTAGAGGAGGTGGATGGCCAGATGTGCTGAATTTTGGGGGATTTTTGACTTGGGCGGAAGGGTGTGTTTGGCTAATGTGTATTTTTGGAAAATGGAGCTGTTTTGATTTGTGCGTGCTTTTAGGCCGAGATTTCGTGGTGTGCTAAATAGTTCTTAACTGAGTCTGCGGGATCGGCTGAAACTTGGGAGTGTCTAGTTTTGCGGCAAAGTAGTTTGAAGGAAATTGGTGGAGGGGAAGGTGTCTTTTTGGCGTAGTTTGGAAGTGCGTTTTAGCACGATTTCATGGCTGTGTAGCTAACAAGCATGGTTATGTGAGCTGACACTAAAAGTCAGTGAGTATTTAGTTGATTGATGGTTTGATTTTTTACTTTTTCATTGGTTGCTGGGTCTGCCTATGTGCTTTGTCAGTTTGCTGACTGAAATGGTAACATTTTGCATGGAGAGTAAAGAAGAGTTCATTCTTGGAACACTTGATTTAATGTGTTTGACTCAAAGGTCGGTAAGTTGTAAATAAACCAGTCAGATTGAGATAAGGGTTTGCATGGAGGGTGCTTTAATGTTTTCACGGTTGAGAAGAAAATGTAAAACAGACCCATCATAGAAATGTGCTTTTAATTAGTGTAATGCAACAGAGTGTTTTTTTTAAATAGAAATGTGTTCTACAAAATATACATTATTTTTCCCAATGCAAGCTGCCCTTTAGAATAGCGTGTGACAGTTAAACCTCAATTAGAAAACAAGGTTCATTGAAAAATAATGATTCTGGCCCTTTTTAATAGGTAGAATAGAAGAGCTTGCACACATAATTATGAAAAACCCTGATTCTATATTTTAATTATGAAAATCTTGGTTCTGCAATGCAAAATTATGGAGTTTTCACATGTTATTTTCAAAAAGTAAAATGTGATGTGGTTCCCATGCCATGTTGTTCTGTTTCCTTTTTTTTTTACCTTTGCAGCTAGTATCAATATTTTATGATATAATTATTTTAAAATGCTAGCATGTGTCTAAGTTACGAAATAAAAAAAATATATGTCCTTATTAATTACTGATTTTAGGATGCTTTTTATCACGTTTTAAATTTGCTTCAGTTAAGTTAGAGAATGTTGGTTAAGCTCCCTGGCCTGGGTACAGATATGTTTTGAATTACAGAAAGTGTTTTTCGACCTTGAAGTGGCTCAGGCTGAACCATAGTTCAGCCAGGCCCCGTAGTGGCCTGGTTCCAGGGAAGGATATTTTGTAAAGGGAGGGCTTTTCCCTCTGCAGTGCCTGTCTTGTTATGATTGGCCATACTCCAATTCCTGTCCGCGAAAGAAATGTTTATATTAGGTGGGGGTCAGTTGCTCCTCCTTACAGCCAGCACTGAAAGCTTCATTGGCTTCAGATGAGGTATGCTTGCAAATGAATAGTTTTTCTCTCGTAGTGTAAACAGAATAATTGGCAGGAGTTTTGCCCTTGCAATGAGTTCAGCATTTGGCAGTCATTCAATTTAAGTTCACAATGGAGCTCGGCTTCTACTTGTTATGCTTGGAGTTGATTCAAGACTCTGAGCGCGAACATCTTTCTAGAGGGAGGGGCTGCTTCTCAAAGGAGCGAGGAGTAGCTAGGCCCAAGCCCTTCTGTCTATGCAAGAAAAATCTAGATTTTATTCAAATACATTTAGGGAACATATTGTAGGTAGTATGGTCATACTATTCCCAAGTTTTAGAGTAGGATTTTTATCGTGCCTTTGAATTGGAAATTTATTTTTGCTAGATTGATGACAGAGAGCCCTAGCATTTACAGTCAAGCATTGAAAAGACAGCTGGACAGTATTTATATGCCTCCCAACACAGCACTGATACAGTATGTAGATGACATCCTACTTACAGCACGTTCAGGAAAAGAATGCGAGGGTGCATCACTGACAGTAATGCACTTTCTGACAGACAAGGGGCACGATGTTTCCCCTCCAAGCAGCAAGTCTGTGGAAAGCAAGTGGTGTATCTTGGACACTTGCTTTCCAAAGTGGGGAGACAGCTAACACAAGACCGTATACAGCTCATTGCTAACCTTTCACAGCCCAAGACACAAAAGGAGGTTCGTGCATTTATTGGCCTTACTTCTTACTGTAGGCAATGGATTCCCCGGTATGCATATCTAGCCAAACCACTCATACAGTTAACTACACAGGAGGCAGCCACTCCGACTGTCCTCCCTTGGACACAAGAACACACCTTGGCATTTGAGGAATTAAAAGGAGCATTATGTCAAGCGCCAGTTTTTAGCGACTCCATGTTACAGTAAACCTTTTATGCTTTTCGTAACTGAACAAGATGGAACAGCGTTATCTGTCCTCACACAAGATTAGGCTTTCCTGTTTTCAGTTTCTATTTTTGGTAAATTCTGGTGGGGTTTTTTCAGTGTTTTCAATATCTTAAAAAACAGTTGTTATCAGTGGTTACACATTTTCCCACCACTACAAACAACAGAAAAAGTGTTTTTCCGGTGTTTATGGAACGTTTTACTTTTATTATTGATTGCTTTCTGGACTGAAAGAACGTGGTATATAGACAGTGTATTTATAGTGTATATGAGGTCTAAATAGATTTTTGAAAATTAATCTTATTGTAGTACACCATACAATATTTCTTCAGTGAGTCTTTGGGTCATGTGCGCTCGCTCTGTCCTTCCCATGTAAACTTCTGTGAAAAGGCCATCCCAGCATTCATAGCCAATTGGGCTGAGAACCATCAGCTAAGGGACACAGTTGGGATGACTCTTTCTTTAATGCCACATAAAGCACGAAATGATAAATATTTGCGTTTTAGTTCCTGTGCATAAGAAAACAGTGCACCAGAATGGACTAAAAAGTCAATAGCATCCCTCATTAACTCTTAAGATTGTAAAGATGCTTTCAGCATACCATCTAACAAGTGGCAAGGATCTACTACAGGGAATCACTTCAGCTCGGGTATCAATTTTGACAGGTCATCACACAACATTTTTATATACGTAGCTGAATCACTGCAAATACAAACAATATCACTCCAATCTTTGTTGAACTTGGAAAGAACCTTTTTTGCAGAGCATTACAAGTGACACTTTGTTCCATGTTTTCCAAAAGTCTGGTGTCATGTTTTCACCACTATCCCAGATGCTTGGTGATATATATACTTGTCACTATACCTTGCATTGAATGTTTAAAGCCTGAGGTGTTGGCAATTCACCTACTATCAATACTGACCCACTAGAAACTATGGTCTGATCTATTAAGGGTTTTTACCCATTCTGTGGGTAAATGTAATGACATATATTAGGAAAGATGTTTATAAAACCAGCCATTTTACATATCAGTGAAAGAATCAAATGCAGCCGAAATATCAAATAAGAGTTTGATATTTCCTGATTCTCTATAGTTTATAAAATAATTAAACTAGACCTAAAACATGAAACTAAACCCTGCATCTTTAAACCAAAGGCCACAAAACTAAAAATGTAAAAGGAAGAAGAAACAATATTTTAGAGGCATCCCTAATCAACAAAACTCAAGCAGAATAATGTTAGCCAGTCTTTCTTTCTGCTGGCTTGTATAACAAAGTTACATTGTATTGACCCCTTCAGGAAGAAAAAAATTAGTCTTTCACTCTCTTTTTCCTTTCTTTGAATGGCATTTAGTTTGTGGTTGTCCAGGTGTTTTTTCAGTGTTTATATGTTTTCACCGGTGAGGGCTATTTTTCTTTCAGTGGTGTTTTATCAGTTATTATAGGTTTAAACCTAAAACCCCACAGCCTACACAAGATCAAGCAGGAAAACACAAGCCTTGCGCTTATTTTTCTAGTACACTAGATCCAGTGGCCCAGGCTCTGCCTGCGTGCCTGAAATCGCTGACTTTACGCAGATTTACGAAATCAGTTGCAGCAACAGCCCTAGCCATAAGACAAAGTGACTCAATAGTGTTGGGACACCCTCCGACAGTACAAGTACCACATGCAGTGGAGGTTCTCTTAAACAGGACACAGACACAACATTTGACTGTAGCGAGACTGACAGGATATGAACTGACATTATTTCAGCCACACATAGAGATCAGACGTTGTAATATTCTGAATCCTGCAACACTTTTGCCCTCAAGTACAGTAAATGCACCACCACATGACTGTGGGGAAGTAATGAATATAGTGACGAAACCAAGACAAGACCTGACAGATAGACTGTTAAAAGCAATACATTTACCTACAGCCATTTCTATCCTGAAGTGCAAAGCTCACACCAAAGTTACAGACACCATTTCCCAGGGTAATGACCTGGCAGACCGAACAGCTAAACTTACAGCCCAGACAGCCCAGACACCAACAGACACGACAAGGACAGAGGTACCATTACTGACAAAATGCATGACAGTCAGGGATCCTTCTCAAGATGTACTAGACATACAGACACATGCCACTACAGATGAGATAAATGAATGGACTGAACAAGGAGGGGTCCAGACTGACCAAGGTTGGATGACTAAGGGAAAAGGTACAAGTAATCATAAACACAGCACATAGTCCAGCACACTTGGGAGAAAAAGCAATGATAGACAGCTTACAGAACATCTGGTGTAACAAGCACCTGCGTGCAGCAGCGAAGCAGAAAGTACGAACATGTATGATCTGTTGTCAGTTCAATCCAGGTAAAGGCATTCCGGTGGAACAAGGCGGATTTCATCCTCCTGACCACCCATTTGAGGTCCTCCAGATGGATTATATCCAAATGAACAGATGTAGAGGTTACAAGTATGTCTTAGTAGTAGTGTGTGCACTATCTAGATGGACAGAAGCATATCTAGTTCCAGATTACACTGCTGTGACAACAGCCAGGCAATTGGTGCGCGAGTTCTTCCCCAGATATTGCCCTGTGTCATCTATTCAGATAACGGTCAGCCATTTTCCTCTGAATTAATGAAACAAGTGTCTCTTCTGTTACGATATACTTGGAAATTCCATTGTGTAAGACACCCTGAAGTAACAGGCCATGTAGAAAGACATAATCAGACAATCAAAACAAAAACTTGCTAAAAGAAAATAACTGATGTTGACAGTAACATGCTGACAGATTACCTGGCTTCCTTGATGTCTGCACTACTTTCTTGTTGTTCACAGGTTGCTGCCGCCTTCCCTGACAACACCCAAGTCAAGGAGCACGCCATATCACCAGGCGATTTTACCCTCATCCGAAATTTTGACCCATCAAGCCCCCTTGAGCCACGCTGGAAGACACCGAAGTTGGCGTTACTAACCACGAGGACCGGAGTGAAAGTGGAAGGACGCAAGGGGACGCGCAGCATTGAGAAAAATATCTTGGAATATCTGGAACATTAAAAATTAAGGACAATACAGACTTTGCGCCGTTTGCGCCGCCTTTGCTAGAAAAGACTCCACAGCAGGAGTATAAATCTAAGTTAAGATCTAGTAAGTCAGACGTAGTTTAATTGTCTAAGTCCACTCGGTGGTGAATCGGTTAGACTAGATTTCTGACATGTATAAGATCACAGACAAGAATAGCAAGAAAACACAAATGAAAGCAAAATACTGCAAGCTATTACGCAGTAGATGTATAGTTACTTTGATCATTCTTTTTATTCTGTGCATTGTTATATTCTGTGTCAGTTTATTGCTACATGTTTTCTTTCCTATTTCCTCACATATACACTCTTCCAGTAACAGCACCATAGAGCATACATTTAGTGAACTGCCACCTCATGAATTGTCATATCGACTTGCACTACGTAACAATACATTTATTCGAATGTTACACCATTCTCACCAGACCAGCAATGCAACTGATTGCTGGGTATGTGGCCAACTGCCACCTTATCAGAAAACGAAGGGAGTTCTGCCATTCTATCCTTTACCGTTCTCACACAATGGTTCATGTGGAGCATGGTTTGCTTTAATGACTTCAATAGATAGAAAGTACATAGCTTATCCAGGTGGCTGGATATATGGAAACCTGAATAAAGTAATGAATGAAGCATGTTTTCCAGACAAAGACGGATTTCCTCAAAGGAAGGGAACCGATCTAGAGAATGAAGAGTACGAGCAGGAAATGCATCCGGTAATTTTATAATGTTAAATGTTCAGCCCAAGCAAAATACAGGTCCACCGTTCATTTCAGTCCTGCCAGCAAAAGGTGATTTATGTGTCAGAAAGAAGGGCTCAGTACTATTGGGACACAGCGAGTGTAACGCTGTGGTAGAGTTTAATGATAAAGGACTTTCTTTTTTCAAAACATCACGCCATACCTATTTCATTTGCGGTCAGACAGCCTATGTACATCTGCCCTTAGACTGGGGTGGGACATGTTATATAGCGCTCCTGCTTCCACCCGTTTTTCTAGCCCCATCCAATTATCATAGAGATTCACGACTAGAACATGTTAAACAAAAGAGGGAGACAGATTCCGCAGGGATTGATCAGACTGAAACAGCTTGGGAGCAATATACAGATTTCAACAAAGGATTCTTTTTCTTCATAGGTCCCATCCAAAACAGTAAACTGATACGCAGGTTAACAAGGACTCTTGAAGCAGTAGTGAATGTGACTGCATCTGCCCTGGCGAACTTGACCCAGGAACAGTCTGCTATTAGACTTGTCGTTCTTCAAAATCGGCTCGTTCTTGATGTCATACTGGCGGATAGGGGCGGAGCTTGTAGAGTGATCCGATCTAGTTGTTGCATTTTCATCCCAAATAACGCACCATCTGTGTACGCAGCAATAACAAGACTCCACAAGATTGCTCATGATATACATCAAGACCCAGGCACATGGACTTTGTCCAGTTGGCTCTGGGGTGTAATATCGGCATGGGGATGGAAAGTGGTGTCATTCCTAGGACTTATACTACTTATAATATTTGGTTGCTGTCCCTGTCTGCAGTGTGGCCCGGCCATTTGCGGCCTGTGTGCAACTGCATGTGTTCCACATCCAAGTATACAAAGGATTAAGGACGAGCAAATGATGCTGTATGATCAACAATACGGTCTCATGAATATAGATGTATCCTAAAGGGTTAAGTAGGGGACAAGGAGGGAATGAGGAAAATGAACTTTTGCCTGACCAAGATGTCCCCTACGTATACCCTATGTTACATGCGTATGTGCATGTCACCCATGCATATTTCCTTGTAGTGGCCTGAATCCCTAGGCCTCTGCATTCATGTCCTGCATTATAATGCCAGTCATCAAGTTTCCCAAACATTCAGTTAGCATGAAGGCCCATGTATTTTGCATTGTGCACTTTTAAATAAATATCGTACTGAACCCTTTTTGTGGTTCAGTCTGAATCACCAGTCCCTGAATTAGTGTTTTCATAACTCCTGACACACTGAAGGCTGCAGTTACGTATCTCTGACCTCGCATGCTTCTAGCCCAGCCGAGCGAAGGGTTGCCAAGACAGTATTATGAATAACAGTTATCTGCATGCCCGGTTAACAAGAATAAACAGAACCCGTCAGCGAAGATAGGGCCTAGCCTCTCTGTCTCCATTAAAATGAATCACAGTGCTTGCATCTCCAGAAAGCTCACAGCCCCGTGTAATGAACGAAGAAATATATGCCCTTTATGATTCTTAGTGATGCATTACCCTTTGCTTCAGATAATACATCCCGGACTCAAGATATCAGATAGTACCAGATGTGCTGGTCGCCTTGACACTAAAGATCTCTCTACTAGACTGAAAGTCAGCTCTCCTCCCAGTTGCACGTCAATTGCACGTCATGACAAGTTGCACACAAGTACGGCAAAGTTCCAGCTGGTCATGCAAACTCCTCCTCTGTGTACCACCCACCTATGACACCTACCTATCACCTACCTATGACTCATAAAGTGTACACCCTCATGTACGCCTACATGCTCTTATCTCATTTTCTGTCTTGCTCTGCCTCGAGCTCCCTATGTACAAGGAGTAAAAAGTATATATACTGTTCTTTGTTATTAAATGTTAGAAGACCCTTCCTGAACCTCAGTGGTGATGGAACAGATTCTCCCTAACTCAAGTTATTGGAATAAAGCCCTTTTAACTTGGACACCACGGACTCTCTGCCTCTCATTTGATACATGCTAATTGTTAATGCCTTGAAATTATGCCAGGGTAATATTTTATTTACCACAGCCCGAACGGCTGAACGGAATTACACCAAATTTGGCAAAATGGTAGAGTCTGATTCGCAGATCACGCTTTTGCTGAAATGGTGTAAATCCCTCCAGTAGTTGGTGAGAAAATCGAATTTGAAAACATTTATATATCTATAAGCGTGCACCGTGCGCGCACCGGTCGCGCACCCGTGCGCGCACCGTGCGAGCACCGTGCGAGCACCCCGCGATTTAAAAAAAAATGCTTTGGGGGTTCTTGGGGGTCCTTGTGGGACCCCCTGAGCAGGCCTAGAGGGTCAGGGTGCTTCTACCCTGCCCCCTTTTTGAGTTCTACACTTTTTTTCTGCTTTCCTGTTTCCCTCAGTCTACAGAGGCACAAGATGGCTGCCAACAATTTCTGTTTTGGAGTGTTGACAGACAGTAGCAGCCAATCAGCATTCTTTCCCGAGAAAGCTGAATGCTCATTGGCTGTCAACACTTCAAACCAGGAAGTGTTGGCATCCATCTTGTGCTTGGTAGACCGAGGCACAAGAAAGCAGAAAAACAAACGTGTAGAACACAAAAAGGGGACTCACCCTGACCCCCTAGGCTTGCCCAGGTGGTCCCACAAGGACCCCCAAGGCCCCGATTTTTTTTTCTTAAAACCCGGTCTGTTTTTTTTCAAATTACCCCCCGGGGGGACTAAGTCGCGGGGGCATAGTGATAAAGAAGTGTGGGGGTCCCCAATCCCCCCACACTGCCCCGGGGACCGCCGCCCCCCCGGGGCACAGCAATGCAGCCCCCTGGCGCATAGTGGGGGCTCCTGGTGGGCTAGTTGGCCCCCAGGGACCCCCAGTATGCAAGGGGAATTAGTTCCCCCTCTGTAAACACGCAAGGGGGCTGCGTTGCAGAGAGGTGTAAAAAGGGGCATAGCCTCATCACACCTCTCTGCAATGCAGCCCCCTGGCGCATACAGGAGGTTCCAGGTGGGCTAGTTGGACCAAGGAACCCCCAGTATACAAGGGGAATTAGTTCCCCCTCTGCAAAAGTGCCAGGGGGCTGCGTTGCAGAGAGGTATGAAAACATTTTTTTTTTTATTTATATTAAAAATATGTAATGTAATTTAAAAAATAAAATATCTAAAAATAAATAATTTAAAATAATGTAGTAAATCAGTATAAAAAATATAACAATTAATACATTTAAAAATTATCATTTACAAAACCATTGAAATTCACTGAAAAAACCATAGGTTTCAGCCACGTTATAGTTAGGAATTACCATTTAAAAAACCTTTGAAATTCACTGAAAAAAACATGGGTTTAAGCCATGTTATAGTTAGGAATTAGCATTTTAAAAAACCTTGCAAATTCACTGAAAAAAACATAGGTTTCACACACGTTATAGTTAGGAATTAGCATTTTAAAAACCTTTGAAATTCACTGAAAAAACCATAGGTTTCACACCAATTATAGTTAGCTGGTCATTTTACTCATACAAAACCTTTGAAATTCCCCCGTTATAGTTAGTTCAGCTAACTATAACTCGCGCGCCCGCAATGCACTGCTGATGACGTCACATATTACATCACTCATGACATGGTCAGTGACATCACTCATGACATCACTGATGACATCTCAAATCACATCACTGATAACATCATACTTGTGAAAGAGTGGCTAACCTCCTCTCACTCTAATACACACATTCAAAAATAGAAACAAACATTTTCAAGAAAATGGAGATACCAATACCAGTTACAACAACCTATTCCAACATCTACTTCCACATCCACTCTTTCACCAACAGTTCTATATAGTCATTCATACATGTACTCAATCATCATATGTACTCATACACCTATACATCCTGTTACACACAGATACTCATCCACAGAGTTACTTACACACATACTGTGGAGAAGTGTGGCTCACTGGTTAGAGGCGGCAGACCCTGAAGCAGAGGTCAGACCCGGGCCAGGGTTCAATTCCCGGCGCGGCAGGGTCTTGAGCCCAAATATCCACGGACTCGATAATTCTCGTTTCGGTGCCTACTCGAATCACGGGTTCACACTCTGCAACTCTGGGCAATAGCTTGCTTAATCTCCACTACGGCCCCCCGCGGCGGGATGCCTGGCTTTCACCTTGGGGTTGCCCAGTACGGGTATCTCACAGGGAAAAACCAGGAAGGGTTCCCAAGGCAAGCGCCGAGATGCCTACGGGTAATCGAGCGCTATATAAGAACGCATAATAATAATAATAATAATACTAACACATGCAAATAAACTATCAAACATCCATTTACTTGCATATACAGCTATACACACAAACATACACATACTGACTCTCTTAAACGATCACTTATAGTAACACATACTTAGTTATACGGGAACTTATACATTTATATATCTATAAGCGCGCACCGTACGCGCATGGGTCCACGTACCGTGCGCGTACCGCGCACGTGCGTGTACCTTTGCATGCGCGAGCTGCATGCTGATTGGCTGCCACTGTCTGTCAACACTCCAAAACAGAAATTGTTGGCAGCCATCTTGCGCCTCGGAAGACTGAGGCACAGTAAAGCAGAAAAACAAACGTGCAGAACTCAAAAAGGGGGCAGGGTAGAAGCACCCTGACCCCCTAGGCCTGCTCAGGGGGTCCCACAAGGACCCCCAAGGCCCAGAAATTATTATTTTTATTTTTTTTAAATCGCGGGGTACGCGCATCATCCGCGTACCTCGCATAGGGACGCGTACGGTGCATGCACCCCATAAATTAAAAAAAAATATGAATTTGGGGGTGGCCTTGGTGGTCCTTGTGGGACCCCCTGGGCAGGCCTAGGGGGTCAGGGTGCTTCTACCCTGCCCCCTTTGGGTGTTTTCCTCCTTTGTTTCACTGCTTTCTTGTGCCTTGGTTCTACCGAGGCACAAGATGGCTGCCAACACTTCCTGGTTTGGAGTGTTGACAGACAGTGGCAGTCAATCAGCATGCCTTCCTGAGAAAGCTGCATGCTCATTGGCTGTCAACACTTCTAACCAGGAAGTGTTGGCATCCATCTTGTGCTAGTGTTGACAGACAGTGGCAGCCAATCAGCATGCCTTCCAGAGAAAGCTGCATGCTCATTGGCTGTCAATACTTCCAACCATGAAGTGTTGGCATCCATCTTGTGCTCGGTAGACCAAGGCACAAGAATGCAGACCAACAAACGTGTAGAACACAAAAAGGGGGCAGGGTAGACACACCCTGACCCCCTAGGCCTGCCCAGGTGGTCCCACAAGGACAAAAAAGGCCCAAATTATTTTTTTTTTAAACCCGGTCTGTTTTTTTAAAAATTACCCCCCGGGGGGACCAAATCATGGGGGCATAGTTATAAAGGAGCGTGGGCGGTACCCAATCCCCCCCACACTGCCCAGGTGACCGCTGCCCCCCGGGGCAAAGCAACGCAGCCCCTATGCGCATACTGGAGGCTCCTAGTGGGCTAGTTGGCCCCCAGGGACTCCCCGTATGCAAGGGGAATTAGTTCCCCCTCTGCAAACATGCCCGGGGCTGCGTTACAGAGAGGTGTAAAAAAGGGTGTGGCCTCATTACACCTCTTTGCAATGCAGCCCGCTGCCGCATACTGGAGGTTTCAGGTGGACTAGTTGGCCCCCAGGGACCCCTAGTATGCAAGGGAACTTAATCCCCCAATTTAGAAAACTCTACAGGGTGCGTTTGCACAGTTTAAGTTAGGGAATTAATTCCTGTTCAATCCAGAGGTCCCCTAAAGGGAACTATTCCAACAGGTCTCTCCAGTAAGAGCCATGGAGCTGCGCTGCAGAGTGTTGTAAAAAGGGGGCGTGCCCTCTGAACACCTGCCTGCAAAAATGTAGTAAATCAGTATAAAAAAATAACAATTAATACATTTAAAAATTGTCATTTAAAAAACCTTCGAAATTCAATGAAAAAACCATAGGTTTCAGGCCTGATATAGTTAGGAATTAGCATTTAAAAAACCTTTGAAATTCACTCAAAAAACCATAGGTTTCAGGCCTTATATAGTTAGGAATTAGCATTTAAAAAACCTTTGAAATTCACTCAAAAAAACTATAACTTTTAGGGGTGTTTTAGTTAGCTGGACATTTCACTCATACAAAACCATTGAAATTGCTCCTATATAGTTAGTTGTACTAACTATATTTCGCGCACCCGCAATCTACTGCTGATGATGTCACATATTACATCATTCATGACATGGTCAGTGACATCACTGATGACATCTCAAATGACATCACTGATATACACTTTCACATAGCTAGGTCTCAATATATGTGCTCCAGTGGATTTTGAGAAATTAACGTTTAAAAAAAGATATATATCTGTAACAGCGGACCGGGCAGCGCACTGGTTCGCGGACTTTTCGCGCAACGGAGCTTTGTGAAGCGAAGCTGATTGGTTCTCCGGCGTCTGTCAACATTCCAAACAGTCCGTAGCGGCCGCCATCTTGTCTCTCGGTAGGATCGAGAGACAAGAGGAGGTCAAAACAAAGGGGGAAATAACTATAAGGGGGCATAGTAGATCCTCGCTGACCCCCTAGGTTTGATGTGGAGGTTTTAAAAGGGCCCCGCGGGGCAAAAAAAAATAATAATAATAATAATTGAACGGCTGAATGGATTTGCACGAAACTTGGCAAAATATTAGGGACTGGTAGCCCGATGTGCCTTTGCTAGGTCTCAATATATGTGCTCCAGTGGATTTTGAGAAATTAACGTTCAAAAAAAGATATATATCTGTAACAGCGCTCCGCTTCGCGTAACGGAGGTTTGCGAAGCTGATTGGTCATTCTGTCACTGGGCTATAGTTGGGCTACATCTGGCTGATATTTGGGCTACATTTGTTTTTTTGTGTGTCTGGCGGCCATCTTTGGGCTACATTGGGCTACATTGGGCTTCATTGGGCTACATTCGGCTAATTAGCAAATAGCTCATCGCAAACTAGGAATGGTAAAGAATCGCTATTTATTCCTTAAAGTTCGCTATTTAGGAAATGCAAATAACTTTGATGATACATATGGCGGTTCATCTCTAACAAGATAAGAAGCATAGGGATACATTTATGATGACTGGCGCATCACCAGGGATGTGTTAGTCATTTTGTGCCGCTGTTCCGTCACCTATGGTGTGCTGCATTTACAATGCGGCGCATCATGGGGCAAAAACAGCACAGATGTGTGATGTATCTGTGCCGTAAAGGTGGCGCATTGCTGGAGTTGTATCGCAAGTGTGATGAAGCTCCAGCAAGGGTCGGGGGTGCCCCTGTCGCAGGGTTTCTGTTCTCACACAGAACTGTGGACAGAGGATTGGAACCTCGGCGAATTAGGGTGTCCCAAAACTCACGTTAGTAATCAAAAACTCCTTAGCAAGCTAGGTACAGTGTCACATTGGATATAACAAACTCTCAATGTTTAGACAATCCAGAATATGAACTTATAGTACCTCAGGATACGTGGAACTCATGAACAGTCGGTCGTTATAGATTTCTTAGAAACCAGAACATGGAGTTAAGAAGAACAGATGTGTATTTGAAATGTTTATTTACTAATGCCGTCTTCTCAGGCGTAGTACCTTAGATAATAAAAGTACACATATTATCAGTAGCAAAATTACCAGCATAGTTACTAGTACATAAAAAGTGAATGGTGATAGTATGTTAACATGCTGTAAATGAATAAGAGTTAGCAACACTTATAAGCAGCCGCGGGCCGTGGAGGGAGTTACGGTGAGGCAGGGAGGCGGGGAGGGGGAGAAGCAGGGTGGAGAATACAAGTACACATATTATCAGTAGCAAAATTACCAGCATAGTTACTAGTACATAAAAAGCGAATGGTGACAGTATGTTAACATGCTGTAAATGAATAAGAGTTAGCAACACTTATAAGCAGCCGCGGGCCGTGGAGGGAGTTACGGTGGGGCAGGGAGGCGGGGAGGGGGAGGGGCAAGGTAGAGAGGGCTCCACCCTGCTTCTCCCCCTCCCCGCCTCCCTGCCCCATCGTAACTCCCTCCACGGCCCGCGGCTGCTTATATCTCACCCTCCCTAATACACATATTATATTATTTGCTAAGAAGGTCTCTTTGTGTTGGTTTAGGGCGTGCCCATACTTTAGTGTCTTAGATTTGAAGGAATCACATCAGCATACACCAGCTCTCTCTTCATGTGAACCGCATCAACTGTTGTGTATGTGTGTTCGGCAAAGCAATATAAAACCCGCCTCATGCCCAGAATTGGCAGAAGTTGCACTTATGTTATGAGTATGAAGTCGTGGAGATCAGACCTCATAACAATTCTGTATCGTGTTGTTCTTGAAACTTTAGCACTCGCTGTACAGATATAGTTTAACAAGTAAAGCAGATAGTAGACCAATAACATATTATTCTCATGTAAACCACGATGAACTACTAGGTGGAAAGCTAAAGCAACAACTAAGTGTCGTGTGCAGAAGTTGCAAAAAAGGAAAAATGGCGTTTAAACCGGTAATGAGCCCATGCTAACTTAACACGGTGTAAAGATATCCAGGACCTAGATGACACCTCCTTATGATCCGGAAACGAACTGAATAAGATAATAGAAGTGCCATCTCATGAGAGCAGATTGCAAGTTTATATGTGGACGGTCCGCAAGGTAAAGCATTAAAAACTAGGAAAATTTAATGCTAAAGAAAAATAAAACAGCCAAGTACTTTATCGAGTCTTAAGCCAATAGGCAAGGTAAATAATAAAAACTTGACAAATAAGTCAATGAATTGTCAATGAAATGCTAGTACTCAGCATATCAAACATGAAAAAGGTCTATGACATAACTGTGTATGCAAAATAAGCTGCAACAGCCTCCAATAGGAAGTCACCGTCTTCATCCGAAAACAGTTCAGCCATCCAATTTAAAAGCGGAAAAGAACATACGTGCTCTCCCAGCACCGGATCCTCTATCACCATCAGAGGACAGCTCGGTGGGTTTTCAAGAAAGCTCTGTTCCAAGAAAGACTGTGCTGCCGCCAGTAAATTCCAGGGACCAAGTAGTCCATGCATCAATGCCACAGCCATAATCCTTTCGCCAGGACAAACCAACTCGTGAGTAATGATAGGAGTCATCAGCTGATTAAAGTCGACGTCAGGAGAAACCGGTCCGCAGAGACACAAATCAATGGCCCAATCGAAATCACAGGTCAGGCAGTGAAATACAGGCTGGACACAGGTGAAGTAGGAGAACCGAAAAGATAATCCATATGCCGTGCTTAATATCGCCAACGGCATTGTGCCATAATATTCTAGCATGCGATTGCGGAACAGTGTCAGCAGCTGCAGGGTCGGAGGTTGCATAGGAGGGACATCCATATTTAAAAATGTAAAAAAGCACAAGAGCGTCCGCTGGTAATGCAAGTAAAAATGCCAGAGTGCAGAAAATACAATGAAAGGAAGCAGGGATGACTCCAAAGATTTTCTCAAATGAAGTCACGAGACCACTGGTAACAACTTTAAAAAAGTGTGCCAGGGACTTTGTGGAGGATGCGTTAAAGATAGTCGGAAACATGTTGCTGAAATTGAAAGGCAAATCTTAATTGAAAAGGGTGTGCACCTCTGTATGGGTGTTCGCTATGTGAAGTACGAAAGTTTCACGGGCCGAACTCAAGGCCACCTCTCTCTGAGACAAAAGAGCTCTTATTCTTGCCATGCCGTTGAAACGTGTCCCAAGGTTGGTATTTGTGGCCAGATTGAAAACTCCCTATGTTCATGTGTGGGAGGAAATAGAACATTTCTGCAGCAAATAACCCGTTCACTTACTGTTACGATAAAAGGAATACTTTTAATTAACTCAGAACAATCTTCATTATTGAGCATCAAATAACTACCATTTTCCAACAACTTGAACGTGGGGATGATAGCAGGAACTGGCGTGCCTTGCAACACGCAAGCCATATTTGGTCGGTGTTTGTTGCATGAACCGTGTAACTGTATGTGCCTACACATTAGTGAATGATCTGGCGTCTCAGTGCATTCCTCTCCATTCAGATAAACTTCTTGATCATCTTTGAAACATCTGTATGTGTATGGAAGCGACCAGACCTCATGAAGAAAAGCACTACCTAAAGGTTCATAACGACCTATTGGTATATATTTCATACAATTTGAAAACTTATATAAAGCAAAAGGCAGCGTTATTAAACCGTGGATAAGGCATGTTGCCAAAAAACCCGCAATCCTCTGCTGATGATGTCACTGAGCATGTCATGAATGATGTAATATGTGACATCATCAGCAGTGGATTACGGGTAATGGTATCTCTAGTTTACTCCCTTATAGCTGTGTTTCTTTTAACATAAGTGTCTGTTTCCTTCCCTTATACTTACTGTTTTTGGTTCGCTTCCGGTTCGCGTACCAGCGAGCGAACTAGGAAGCGAACTAAGAGAAATAGAGGTTGGCACAATTCCAAATATTGTACCAATTTTTTAATAACGGGGAGGTAGTTCTGAAAAGAACTTTTTTTTTTATTTTTCTGAACATTTTTTTACTGTTTTTGAATTTTTCGGAACAGTTTTATATTTTTTTGGGGTTTTCTTGGAGGGGGCAATGAAAACGATTCATTGTAAAGGGCTCAACAGGAGCAACAAAACAAAAAAAAGAAGTATTTATTATTTTGGGCGTTTCGGACAAACTTGCATATGATAGTCAATAGCTCTGTTGATCAGAGTGATGCTTTTTTCTCCGTAGGAAATGAATCCATCGCAAAATGCGCAGATGTGTTTTACATCACCAAATCTCATTTGTATATTTGGCACCATCTCCCTGCCCTCTGGTCCCGTTACTTCCGGTACAACAGATCTTCTGGCCATAATAGGGAGATTATCTAGGTCGTTCCGAAACTGTGCAGCACTGTAGTTGTTAGGATGCCACCTAGTCATATGGCGATGCATTGTGTAGTTTCCGAAACTGTATTTTTTGTCGGTCCCTCTGGACAGTCTATCTTGACATATAAGGCAAGTTACGTATCTTGCATTTACTTTTTTCTGACCTTTGGGAATTTTAAAAAATTGCCAAATTAAGTTTTCTTTCCGGTGAGACGTCCTGGGCTGCTCAGGCAAAAACTGCCTCTCTTCGTGCTCGTCCTCCTGTTCCTCTTCTTCTTCTTCTTGTTGAATTAGAACTTGAGCAGGTGGTCCACTCTTCCTTGGATGTGGTGGAGGTGGTGGGGAAGCACCAGCTGAAGCTACTAAAGAAGCCATTGCTCAGTGATCACAAAGGGTCTTTCTCTCACAATGATGAAAGTCAGAGTGAGGAAAGAAGGAGGGATTTTCTCATTTGGGAAAAACAAGAGTTCTCAACCAATCAAAAGTGTTCATTTTAGATTATATGACCTAGTCTTACATCATTAGGAAACCAAAAGTGAAATGAACCAATGAAAAGTGTTATTACCAAGTCACATGACTTGCTGTGTTTACGTTAAGCGCTTTGCAGGGCCTCCCGGTTTGCTTCCAGAAACCTGCGCTTTGCGACTCGCTTCGCGTACCAGTTCGCTAACGTAGCACGTCATATGACGTATCACGCGACAACGTGAAACGTCATGCGGACGGGAGGCGTCACGATGTTGTTTTCTAACGCGGCACTTGCGGTAAAGAAACGTTTACCGGCTCGCGGTCTATTTCGCGGCATCAAGGTCAGCTAACGGGAAGCTTCCCGATTCGCGAAGCGGGAACGAAGAAAAAAAAATATTTAAAAAAAAAATTATTCATAAACATATAAAATATATTTTTGGATTTAAAGAAGAATACATTTTACAGCTACAGATATTAGCTGTTAAAAAACCAATGAAATTCACAGAAAAAACCATAGGTTATAGACCATATATAGTTAGGAATTAGCATTTACAAAACCTTGAAAATTCACTGAAAAAACCATAGGTTATAGACCATATATAGTTAGGAATTAGCATTTAGAAAACCTTATTTTACTCACACAAAACCATTGAAATTCCATATATAGTTAGTTGCACTAACTATATATCGCGCACCCGCAATCCACTGCTGATGATGTCACATATTACATCATTCATGACATGGTCAGTGACATCACTGATGACATCACTGATGACATCTCAAATGACATCACTGATGACATCACTGATGACGTCTCATTTGGCATCATTCTTGTGCTAATACGATAAACCTCTTCAGACTCTAATATAACCTTAGATACACTCAGTGTATACAGACACTCACACACTGCCACTCATCCATGGAGTTACTCACACACCCAGTCAGTCATGCAAAGAAACAATCTCACCTCCATTTCTTCAACTATACAGTTATACACACCTTACTTATTGAAACATATACTAACACATATTTACTCTCTTATACAATCCCTGATACAAGTTCACAATGATCGATACAACCACTCACTCAGTGGCTCTCATGCACAGTTATTTATATATGCCAACTCTCACATGTACTGTGTTTTACATATGTACTTACTATGACATGTAGCATTGAGATATCCATTCACTCATCAATACACTCATGCACACAGTCAACTGCCCATGTAGCTGTTTCCACATGCACTCTTGAACTCATACACCTAGTGAATAAACTGCTCACACATCTATGCACAGAGTCACACACCTTCCAGCCACCCCCACACAAACTCAATCTCCCATAGAAATACTTGGGCAACCAATTAATAACACATATAGCCTCTCGTATAGCTAATGATCAACACATGCAGCAGTTTACATCACAACAGACATAATGATGCACAAATTAAGACAGTTTAGTCACTAACCCGTGCATTCAGTAAGACGCATTTAATCACTCACTCATACAGTCAATCACGCACCTACTAAAACCTTCATTCAGACACTTATACATCCACTCATTCTTCAATATGTAAAACATATTTAAACTTTACAGAAACACATAATCACTGGATGTTGTCATCAGTGATGTCATCAGTGATGTCACTGACCATGTCATGAATGATGTAATATGTGACATCATCAGCAGTGGATTGCGGGTGCGCGATATATAGTTAGTGCAACTAACTATATATGGAATTTCAATGGTTTTGTGTGAGTAAAATAAGGTTTTCTAAATGCTAATTCCTAACTATATATGGTCTATAACCTATGGTTTTTTCAGTGAATATATATATATATATATATATATATATATATATATATATATATATATATATATATATATATATATATATATATATATATATGTTGAAAGAATGGGCCGCTGGGATCTTGGACGCCTCCATGAATATGGTTTGTCTGTTGATAAAATATGCGGAAATTGACCGCAAAGAGATCCTTAAGGAAATTGAGGAACTGAATAAAGAGTTAGATGAAGATGAGAACAAGGACTTCATCAAAAAGTATAGAGAAGAAATTGATAATAGGCTGGTGAAACATCAGGAAACTATCAGCACCAGAAAGCAATACAAATTTGCACGCGATAAAAACAACTATGAAACGGGAAGAATATTCACGTTCGCTCGCAAATTTGATAATGCTAAGCGACAGGCCCTGGTACCTAAAAGTACAGATCCCACACCCAAAGATAATCACGGTGTAGAATCATCAGAAACTGAATTGAGTTCAGTGGCAAGTAGCTGTGACTCGGATGATGGAGCAGTTGGCGTTTCTAATCAAGGAAAAGTACCCACTAAATATACTCCCTCCGAAGAATTGGGTTTTCTCGTAGAGGACAGATTCAAGACACTGTGACCGCTGACTCGACAACAGCGGAAATTAAACGAAGAGCAAACAACAAAAAACGCAGTGCAAGGAGGAAACTCAGGAGGCAGAGGCTTTGTAAAGAGAGGCAGGGGGAAAGGAAAAAAGTGGTAACGACATTGATGGCTCCTACCCTTGAGCCCACAGTGGGTGACTATGTATTTGATGAAACTGTACCATCTTTGAATTATGAGTCTAACAATTCAGTTAATAACACTGTGATCAATCTTTCGGACACTACTCTATCTAAAGCGGAGATGCAGCTCCTCTCATTAGGGCTTTCCTATTGTCCTAAACACTCTTTTAATTATGTACAAACGCGCGTAGATGTCTTCAAATTCATCCGTAAGTTGAAACTGAGAAAGCATTTCAAACTATCTAATGCTCAGGTTCGGGCAACTGACATCATTGACAATTCCTAACCATCGAGTGTGTTTCAGATATCTGACACTAAAGCCCTTAGAGTTGCGCATGAATTGGCACGTGATGAATTGTTCGCAATAGGCACCACTCAGAAGAACTTATCGAACATGGGTATTCCTATGAATCTACCGTGTGCAACTAAATTCAAACCACCTTCTACCTTTTATCCGGTGATGCCCAAAGACAATATTGATGCATTTTGTGATATAGTGGTGGAGGATTTGAAAGGATTAGAACATTCTATCACACGTAGAAATAAAAGAATCAAATATATGGAAAAACAGTACAACAATTTGATGAAAAAATTAAGAAGCAACTCTAATCTAATAATTAACAAGGATGACAAGGGGGGGAATACTGTCATCTGGCCCCAGAATCTTTTATATGGATGAGGCGGAAAAACATCTCAATGACATCACATGTTATAGAAAAGGCAGCTTCAATGACATTAAGTGTCTCAAAGACACCATACATAAGGAACTAAATCAATGGAAACGCGTGGGATTACTGAGCAAACAAGAACATGCTTTTTTTAAAAATGATTTCCCAGTTATACCCTTCTTTTATCTGATTCCGAAGATCCATAAGCAAGTCGCCCCTGTTCCGGGGCGACCTATCATTTCAGCCCAGGGGAGCTTATTGGAGTCTATTTCCAGATATGTGGATCAGTTTTTGCATGAATATGTGGAAGCCTTACCATCCTTCATCAAAGACACTGGACATTTCCTCTCTAAAATCAATGGTATTAATTGGGAAAATGATTTTGTGCTTATTGCCCTAGATATAAATTCCCTCTATACCAGTATTTCTCATGTGGATGGACTCAATGCTGTCAAATATTATTTGGGGAAACGTAGCATTGCATATAGTCAACATAGCACTATGCTACTCAGAATGTTAGAA
Source organism: Lissotriton helveticus (assembly GCF_964261635.1). Lineage (NCBI taxonomy): Eukaryota > Metazoa > Chordata > Amphibia > Caudata > Salamandridae > Lissotriton > Lissotriton helveticus. The sequence continues at coordinate 999,792,083 of NC_136072.1, forward strand.
CTGTGCATGAATAACAATTACTTTTTGTTTAACAAGGAGATTTATCAACAGTTGAGAGGAGTGGCTATGGGGGCATGCTTCTCCCCCACCTATGCTTGTTTACATGTAGGGTGGTGGGAGGAGCATGTCCTCATGGGTACACTCGCCAGTTCATTCCCCAATTGTATTGTGCATTTTTGGCGCTTCATTGATGATATCTGCATGGTATGGAAGGGTTCTGTGGAATCAGCTACAGAATTTGTCAATAGAATCAATGAGAACCATCTTAATTTACGATTCACCTCACAAATCAGCACCCACCAAATTCAATTCCTAGATGTAGAAATCTACATCTCTGAAGGTATACTGCAGACCAGACTTCATAGAAAACCTACAGCGGGCAATGCGATATTGCACGCTAGTAGCTCGCATCCTAACCATCTTATCAGGAGCATCCCTTATGGGGAGTTTCTGAGGATGCGTAGGATCTGTAGCTCGGAGGCAGATCTGGAGAGGTGTCAAAATGAGGCTTTCATAAGATTTTGCACCCGGGGTTATGATACCTCTCTGTTACAAGAAGCCAAAGATAGGGCCAATCAGTCCAATAGAGAGGAATAGCTCACCTCAGTGAATGTGAATTCTACCCAAATACCATTGAATAATGAGGAAGAGGAATTCAGTAATAAAATCAGCCTGATAACGACTTTCAATGGTGAAGAGAGGAAGGTGAGAGGGATACTGAGAAAACATTGGCCGCTACTTAAAACCGACATCAGTCTAGCTCCCCTGATACCAGATGAGCCCTCCATTGTTTTTAGAAGAGCACCTTCTATGAGGGTTGCTCTGGTCAGATCTAGCCCTGAGGTAGTAACTGGTTATCAGAGAAATTAGTTTTTTTTAAATGCATCTCTTGCAGAGCATGCAAGTTTGGTATTAATACCAGTGAATACCACTCTGCATTTGACCCAAACCCCATTAAGATTAGGAGCCATTTCACCTGTCGCACTGATTTTGCGGTTTACGTGCTCCAATGTACTTGTGGACTCAAGTTTGTTGGAAGCATGAAATTGCATGTTTTTAACTGTATCCTTCAACACCTCAGAGCCATTGTCAATTTGGATGCAAACTACCTTGTAGCACGGCACTTTGAATTGGTCCACAAAAGGAACTTGAATGACCTTAAGTACTTTATCATTGATGCAGTACCCAAGAATACCTGGGGGCGCCCCAGGCAGAAAACCCTAAGACAATTGGAAAGTAAATATATTTTACTTTTAGACACCAGGATTCCGAATGGAATGAATACAGGGGAAGATATGCACTGTTTTTTATGATTCTGTTTAACATCAGTAATGCTGAGGCTCCCCTATTTTTATAATCTATTAGTTGTTTATCCATTGCTTTTAGGTAGTTCCTTATTAGGACTTCCTGATGTTCATTAATTACCCAAATTAGCACTATGATGGTAACTAGTTGTCAATTTTTGTAGGGTTCCCTAGTCCCTATGTATCTTGATTACACACCAATTAGAAATTATGTCATCTATCTCACCATTATTGCAGCCAGCTTTCACTATAGTTTTGCTGTTAAAGGGTTGGTTATTGGTCTCTGTAAACATCCTTCTCCAATAGGATTAGGGCACTACGCCATAATGTTTCAATTGCGGCAGTCAAACCTGCCTATACCGGGTGTCAGTATTTGTATGCTATTCAGACTAGCAATTGGTTTTTGGAGTCATGTAACCCTCCCTAACAGGGGTTCTAACATGCCGTTCCAATAGCGTTCCCATTATCATGAATTTAAATCCTTTTTAAGGTTGAATATATTTTGCACATTGCACGGTTTTGCACTTTACGATTGTTATGCACTTGCACTTTCTTATTCGGATTGATGTATCAACTCATCTTTGGGTCAGCAATATGTATATAGACTATGTCATATCAACTTATATAAGTTGTAATATCTCTTCCGATGGATTAGCCATGGTAGGACATTCACATTGAATTTAGATTGATTGTCCATGAATTTTAATATTATGAAATTTATTTAATATACCTGGTTTATATGAATAATTTTATCCTCGGATGGTGATCTTAAGTATGTTGTTTATGTCTATTTATTGTTGACGCCCTTTCAATCTGATGATGCACAGTATTTAAAGCACATTTATTGGTTCCTACGGTCATGTGATCAAGGCTACCGTGACGTAGCCGAAACGCGTCATGCTGGCGACAAGGGAGCAATAAACCACCTTTGAAAGTACCTTCAGCGCTGTTGTGTGGTCTGTACCTGCGTTTGTTGGGTCGGTATCTAGAGCCGATCAGTAGGAGTTTGGAACGGATATATATATATGTATATATATGTATATACATGTATATATATATATATATATATTACCTACTGGCGGTTGCCAGTAGGTATATATAGTTAGGATTTTTTCTCTATGGGATTTTTGAAAATTCTATGTCTAATAACTTTGGCGTTTGTGGACGGAATTGGCTGAAATTTTCTGGAAAATGGAACATTTTGTTTCTGAGCAGCCCCTTGAAATTTGGGGGGGGTTCGTCAAGGGGGGGCTGAGAAAAAAGGGGGGTCCCAAAACGTGTTTTTAACATTGAGTTTTCCATAGGGCGGTTGGCCTCACTTTTAGCCCGAACGGCTGAATGGATTTGCACGAAACTTGGCAAAATTGTAGGGACTGGTAGCCCGATGTGCCTTTTGTAGGTCTCAATATATGTGCTTCAGTGGATTTTGAGAAATTAACGTTCAAAAAAAGATATATATCTGTAACAGCGGACCGGGAAGCGCTCCGGTTCGCGGACTTTTCGCGCAACGGAGCTTTGTGAAGCGAAGCTGATTGGTTCTCCGGCGTCTGTAAACATTCCAAACAGTCCGTAGCGGCCGCCATCTTGTCTCTCGGTAGGATCGAGAGACAAGAGGAGGCCAAAGCGAAGGGGCAAATGACCATAAGGGGGCATAGTAGATCCTCGCTGACCCCCTAGGTTTGATGTGGAGGTTTTAAAAGGGCCCCGCGGGGCAAAAAAAAATAATAATAATAATAATCGAACGGCTGAATGGATTTGCACGAAACTTGGCAAAATATTAGGGACTGGTAGCCCGATGTGCCTTTGCTAGGTCTCAATATATGTGCTCCAGTGGATTTTGAGAAATTAACGTTCAAAAAAAGATATATATCTGTAACAGCGCTCCGCTTCGCGTACTTTTCGTGTTACGGAGCTTTGCGAAGCTGATTGGTTCTCCGGCGTCTGTCAACATTGCAAACAGTCCGTAGCGGCCGCCATCTTGTCTCTCGGTAGGATTGAGAGACAGGAGGAGGCCAAAGCGAAGGGGCAAATGACCATAAGGGGGCATAGTAGATTCTTCCTGACCTCTTAGGTTTGATGTACCATTTTGCCAAGTTTGGTGTAATTCCGTTCAGCCATTCAGGCTGTAGACGTATGTAAATGTCCTATGGAAAATTGCATGGGGAAAACACATTTGAAAGTGTTGAAATTTAGAACCAATTAAAATGTTACTTTGGTTTTGTGTTTGTGTGTGATGAAAGTTAATTGGTTATGTATATATGTCAAATGAGAGGAAACCACAGCCATTTTGTGATACTACTGTCTGAGGTACATTTGTGAGGAATTGTTGGTGGTGAATTTCTGGTGTTTGATTTACACAGTACTAACACTTTTCCTACTTTTAAAAAGGTGAGTTGTTAATTTGTAAGGGGAACTATGTTGTACACTTGAAGATAATTTGAAAAATGTTTTCTGTTATTTATTTGCAGTCCTTCTGTTATACTAAATACTTGATAAAGTTAGTTTTATATTATGTATTACTAAAAACGATAAATGAAAGTGATTATTTTTTTCTGCAATTTACAGCAAGCAATTTCAAAATAAATGGCTCACAATGAAGAGACCGTGGCAATTTCTTTGTAAGGGGAACTATGTTGTACACTTGAAGATAATTTGAAAAATGTTTTCTGTTATTTATTTGCAGTCCTTCTGTTATACTAAATACTTGATAAAGTTAGTTTTATATTATGTATTACTAAAAACGATAAATGAAAGTGATTATTTTTTTCTGCAATTTACAGCAAGCAATTTCAAAATAAAATGGCTCACAATGAAGAGACCGTGGCAATTTCTTTTGAATTGTCCACTACATTGATTGAAATTGAGAGCACCAATAATGAAATATTGTCACAAGGAGGAGATGACTTGTATGATTCCATTAGATTGATTGAAATGGACAGCACCAATAATGAAATATTGTCACAAGGAGATGACTTGAATGATTCCACTACATTGATTGAAATTGAGAGCACCAATAATGAAATATTGTCACAAGGAGGAGATGACTTGTATGATTCCATTAGATTGATTGAAATGGACAGCACCAATAATGAAATATTGTCACAAGGAGGAGATGACTTGAATGATTCCACTACATTGATTGAAATTGAGAGCACCAATAATGAAATATTGTCACGAGGAGATGACTTGAATGATTCCACTACATTGATTGAAATTGACAGCACCAATAATGAAATATTGTCACAAGGAGGAGATGACTTGAATGATTTTTTTGATCAATCTGTTGATGGCGAATTTATCGAATGTTTGGAGGCCATAGAGTTAGAAGAATTATCATTGCAGACTTTTCATGAGGAAATTGCTGATGAGGACATGGTACTAGTTCTTTCAAATTTAGAAAATTCTGAAGAATAAATTTATATTTAGAAATCAAAAATTGTTTGAGACATTATTCATTTTTATTTTTAATTTATGAGGTTGTAGCGAAGTGATTGCAGTATAAAATGAGACTTATAGTATAGAGTGCAACATTTTTATGTTACATGGTAAGTTTACTCATATTTACTTCCCTTCTGCCACTATATTATCTCCAATGTGTATTTGACATCTCTTCTTCATCTTCGGCCTCCTTTCTCTCACTGTGTGTCTCCGATGCATCTTATCGCTGTTATTTTGTGTAATTACAGAAGAGAGTAAAATAAAATAGTTCGGAACGTGAAAAGGGGGCAAAGTACAGTACCCCTCACCCCCTAGGCCTTTTTAGGCGGTCCCAAAAGGATCAGTTTCTGCTTTCCTGAGAGATTATGGTATGAGTTCCATATACCACAATAATTTGCATTACAACATGCAAGATATCTATCTCCTATTACCAACTTTTGGAGATATTCACGCTAAGCGCGAATATCTCCAAAAAGTAACACCTGCCCTGAGCAGTTCTTAGCCATGTTATCCAATGGGAGGTGGATAACATGGCTAAGAGCATTAGCTCGGTAATGCATGAATATCGCTGACTTTTTAGCGATATTCATGCATTGCGGCCGTTTATTATCGCATTTGCGATAAACCTTGATAATAGCAAGGTTTATCATCGATAATTTCTGACGATGGTTAGCGGTAAAAAAATTCGTTGGTAAGCATCGTTAGCGATAAATATCGCTTAACTTTGGTAATATGCACCAACGTCTGTTAACGTTCGATTGGAAGGAAATGAGGAAGTGTTGAAAAACATTGTCTGCGCCATCTTGCCTTTTTTGAAATGCCACACTTTTGTCGTGCACGGCAGCCATTTCAGATGCCTTGAGCAGACCCACTCTCTGCACGCTGTCGATTCGTAGCATGGCTCCCCACCCTCGCAAGCATCTTCCCCAGGCACTGGTCACCCCCGCTCTCTGTCTTATGTATCGGCAATAAACCTCCCCCCATCTGCGCTGCTCTTCCCTGAAAATCACACTCTGTGCCCGCCCGACACCTCCCTTTCGCCATATTCACTACCGCACCCTCTGACACTCCTCTTCCTCTGTGTCCGATTGTCCAGGCTATCACCTAGCCCTGCAGATGTAGTTTATGGCCCCAGCTGTAAAGAATCACCCCTCTTCAAAGGAGTTATAGTAGATCAAGGCCCACACCCGATGAGATCCGTCACACCACACGTGTTCCTACTATCTGAAAACCATCCTGTATTGTGATTGGGGAGGGGACCGAGCCTGAAGCGGAAGATTCCAGGAATGACTCTTTGTACATCAAAGTTTTTACAATTATGTGTCACATTAAAAATATATAGCACTCCAACAAAGTAGTAGGAATATAAAACTTTAATAACATATAAATATATACAACAAAACAAAAACAGTAAAAACATTTAAACAACGAAGAGACCGTGGCAATTTCTTTTGAATTCCTGATGAGGACATGTTATTAGTTCTTTCAAATTATGAACATTCAGAAGATGTTGCCTGGGGGTGGGTCGTCAGTAGCAGTCTGTTGTGCGAATAGTTCCAAGGCAGCAGAACGCGCTGAAATCTAGATGGCACGAAAGTGATGTCTAGTAAGTTGCCGCCCAGCAAATAACGGCGTGGGGCGCCGCGGGGGTGAGTGAGTCCAGTAGGCACCACAGCTATTCTTACCGGCATTGCAGAATTACTGCTGGGGACAATGCCTGTGCTGTAGCAGGGTCACAGCAGAAACAAAAAGGATTCTGTTGAAGATGTTGTTGGTTTTCAATTTGAAAACAGTTCTGGTGTTAACTGCTATGCTAATGTAGTGGTTAATGTTTTGTTTTCTCTAGAAAATGTAAAAGAGGGGGAGGCAGTCCAAAGTTCCGTTAAAAGGGCAAAGGAAAGGATCGGTGGTTTGAACTATCAGTCAAAAAGGGGAGGGGGTGCAACAATTTTTCCTACCGGGTCACACTGTGCTTTCACCGGAACTGAGGTCTGCAGGATTCTAGTAATTCAAAGTGAGGCTGGCGCCAGCATGGGAGCGCCGACGTCCCGCGGATACAGTTTCGTCACTCCACGGGCGATCATGGCAGTCATTCCCCATCGGGGGTCGGAGACTCCCGCGGCTCCTCTAGAATCTTCAAGGTCGTGGAGGACTACGGTGGTGGAGTCAACCAGTGACCGGGCCATTTCTTTATGCTGGGCCCACTCTTGCCAGGTCGACCGCCATTTTGAGAGTTCGGTAGCTACTGGCGATCGCGGGGTCAAATGAGCGGACGGGCTCCACCCTGCCGGGCGAGACGTTGCAGCATGGCTACAGTGGAAGAACCCTTTTCCGGGCGCCTGGAGCGCTGAGGGTGCAGCTGGGAAGCCTCCACCTGGGGAGGCGGAAGAGGCCTGTTCGCACCGTCTCTCCCTCCCAGTGCACCCCACGGCGTCTCGCTTGAGATTTGTTATGGCCGGACCAGGCGATGAGGACGAGGGGGGGGGGGGTCGGAGGCATGTGCAAGACATCCCCCCCAGTGTTGTCACAGCCATTATTCAAGAAAGAAGAAGTGTCCCGTCCGTCTTCGGGCCGGGCTTCCGGTAGATGTCGGCCGGACGCCCCTGGCTCTGGCCCCATGAACGGGTTTCTTGGTTTATCGGCTGCAGCCGGATCCCGTCGGCCTCAGCCCCCCGACCGTTGGTGGCCGGACCGGAAGAGAATGTGGCGGGACTACCTGAAACTGTCAAGGGCCACCGCGGCCGGACTGGGAGAGAGAGGGGAGGGTCGAGGAGACATTCCCCCCCCCTGCAACTGTTCAGCGTTGTAAAGGCAATCCCCTGGCCGGGTCCCGCTGGCCTCGGCCTCTCCTCCGGCTACACCCTACGTTAGGATCTCCTGGCCGAGGCGTGGCAGCAGGACCCGCCTTATATGGGCTGCTCCCGGCTGGGCGTAGCCGCAACCCTGCCCCACCTTGGTAGTTTCCAGAGTGGGGGCGGATGTTCTACTGACTTGCATTTTCCCTAGTCTATCGATTTTTTGGGCGTGGCAGGCGGTGGGACAGCGAGGGGTGATTTGGTTTCTCTTACTGTTTTTCTGGTCTCTCACCACTGGCATATTTTAACGTTTTCTTGTTTGTAGGACATTAATAGGTTTTATCATTACGTTATGTTATCGTTTCTTTGTTCGTTGTTTAATAAAAGTTCATGTTCATCAGTGGCCTACTGATTTTCGTTTTCCTATTCTTTTCTTTCCAGGTTGTTTCATGCTAAAGTTTCTGTTAACAGGATACAGTGATCACTTCGTTATTATTGCATATGTCCTTTTCACTAGTGGTGCTCTCTGGTCGGGCCAGATGACCTATCTCTAGTAAATGGTCCGGGTCAAACAGGTGCATCAATCAGTGGGGAGTAGATAGGCATGACAGATTACAACGGGGGAGAAAGGTCCGCATTACGTACCCTTTCACTACTTGCAAAGATTTTCCTACGTTTATTTGCAAACCGGGAATACCTCCAAAAAGAACTAATTCCCAAACAGTCAATGTTCGGACAATCAATCAATCAATGAGGAATGAAATAGGTACGACGTGTTAAAGGCTTGCGTTACCTACCCTTCACTATCTGCAAAGGGAGAGAGAATATTCCTATTCTTCCTTGTTTGCAGGCAGAGAAGATCCTTAAGAGAACCAACTTCGAACAATTCAATGCTCGATTCAAACAATCAACAAGGGGTACTGTGAACACAAATGAACGCCGCTTATGTACATACACATTGCTATTTTCAACAGGTTGTTCCTAATGTTTCTATTTTAGCGAGGTCAAAAAGAGATCCCATTAGTGGCCTACTGATTTTGCTCGATTCCTTTTGTTTTTTTACACGATTTTTCGCTATCTGCAAAGACTAAACAGAGTATTGCGACTCTGTGCTTGTTTGTAAATAGAGAATGAACCAAAGAGAAGAATCAATCAAATGGAGAGAGAAGCAGGCACGACGGATTACAACGGGGGCAAAGGCCTGCGTTAACTACCCTTCACTATCTGCAAAGAGAGAGTACTCCTAATAGAAATGAGGGGTGGGGAGCAGCATTCAAAGCAGATCAGTGTGCATAAACACGAAAATGTTTTTACTTACCACGTACTTGACATTCGACAGCTTATGATATTTGCTATTCAAAAACCATTGAAATTCACTGAAAAAACCATAGGTTATAGACCATATATAGTTAGGAATTAGCATTTACAAAACCTTGAAAATTCACTGAAAAAACCATAGGTTATAGACCATATATAGTTAGGAATTAGCATTTAAAAAACCTTATTTTACTCACACAAAACCATTGAAATTCCATATATAGTTAGTTGCACTAACTATATATCGCGCACCCGCAATCCACTGCTGATCATGTCACATATTACATCATTCATGACATGGTCAGTGACATCACTGATGACATCACTGATGACATCTCAAATGACATCACTGATGACATCACTGATGACAACATCCAGTGACTGTATGTTTCTGTAAAGTTAAAATATGTCTTACATATTGAAGAATGAGTGGATGTATAAGTGTCTGGATGAAGGATTTAGTAGGTGCGTGACTGACTGTATGAGTGAGTGATTAAATGTGTCTCACTGAATGCATGGGTTAGTGACTAAACTGTCTTAATTTGTGCATTATTATGTCTGTTGTGATGTAAACTGCTGCATGTGTTGATCATTAGCTATACGAGAGGCTATATGTGTTATTGATTGGTTGCCCAAGCATTTTTTATGGGAGATTGAGTTTGTGTAGGGGTGGCTGGGAGGTGTGTGACTCTGTGCATAGATGTGTGAGCAGTTGATTCACTAGGTGTATGAGTTCAAGAGTGCATGTGGAAACAGCTACATGGGCAGTTGACTGTGTGCATGAGTGTATTGATGAGTGAATGGATATCTCAATGCTACATGTCATAGTAAGTACATATGTAAAACACAGTACATGTGAGAGTTGGCATATATAAATAACTGTGCATGAGAGCCACTGAATATGTGAGTGGTTGTATGGATCATTGTGAACTTGTATCAGGGATTGTATAAGAGAGTAAATATGTGTTAGTATATGTTTGAATAAGTAAGGTGTGTATAACTGTATAGTTGAAGAAATGGAGGTGAGATTGTTTCTTTGCATGACTGACTAGGTGTGTGAGTAACTCCATGGATGAGTGACAGTGTGTGAGTGTCTGTATACACTGAGTGTATCTAAGGTTATATTAGAGTCTGAAGAGGTTTATCGTATTAGCACAAGAATGATGTCAAATGAGATGTCATCAGTGATGTCATTTGAGATGTCATCAGTGATGTCATCAGTGATGTCACTGACCATGTCATGAATGATGTAATATGTGACATGATCAGCAGTGGATTGCGGGTGCGCGATATATAGTTAGTGCAACTAACTATATATGGAATTTCAATGGTTTTGTGTGAGTAAAATAAGGTTTTTTAAATGCTAATTCCTAACTATATATGGTCTATAACCTGTGGTTTTTTCAGTGAATTTTCAAGGTTTTGTAAATGCTAATTCCTAACTATATATGGTCTATAACCTATGGTTTTTTCAGTGAATTTCAATGGTTTTTGAATAGCAAATATCATAAGCTGTCGAATGTCAAGTACGTGGTAAGTAAAAACATTTTCGTGTTTATGCACACTGATCTGCTTTGAATGCTGCTCCCCACCCCTCATTTCTATTAGGAGTACTCTCTCTTTGCAGATAGTGAAGGGTAGTTAACGCAGGCCTTTGCCCCCGTGTTTTTTAAATGCTAATTCCTAACTATATATGGTCTATAACCTATGGTTTTTTCAGTGAATTTCAATGGTTTTTTAATAGCAAATATCATAAGCTGTCGAATGTCAAGTACGTGGTAAGTAAAAACATTTTCGTGTTTATGCACACTGATCTGCTTTGAATGCTGCCCCCCACCCCTCATTTCTATTAGGAGTACTCTCTCTTTGCAGATAGTGAAGGGTAGTTAACGCAGGCCTTTGCCCCCGTTGCCCCCGTTGTAATCCGTCGTGCCTGCTTCTCTCTCCATTTGATTGATTGTTCTCTTTGGTTCATTCTCTATTTACAAACAAGCACAGAGTCGCAATACTCTGTTTAGTCTTTGCAGATAGCGAAAAATCGTGTAAAAAAACAAAAGGAATCGAGCAAAATCAGTAGGCCACTAATGGGATCTCTTTTTGACCTCCCTAAAATAGAAACATTAGGAACAACCTGTTGATAATACCAATGTGTATGTACATAAGCGGCGTTCATTTGTGTTCACAGTACCCCTTGTTGATTGTTTGAATCGAGCATTGAATTGTTCGAAGTTGATTCTCTTAAGAATCTTCTCTGCCTGCAAACGAGGAAGAATAGGAATATTCTCTCTCCCTTTGCAGATAGTGAAGGGTAGGTAACGCAAACCTTTAACACGTCGTGCCTATTTCGTTCCTCATTGATTGATTGTTTCCCCAAACATTGACTGTTTGGGAATTGGTTCTTTTTGGAGGTATTCCCTGTTTGCAAATATACGTAGGAAAATCTTTGCAAATAGTGAAAGGGTACGTAATGCGGACCTTTCTCCCCCGTTGTAATCTGTCATGCCTATCTACTCCCCACTGATTGATGCACCTGTTTCACCCGGACCATTTACTAGAGATACGTCATCTGGCCCGACCAGAGAGCACCCCTAGTGAAAAGGACATATGCAATAATAACGAAGTGATCACTGTATCCTGTTAACAGAAACTTTAGCATGAAACAACCTGGAAAGAAAAGAATAGGAAAACGAAAATCAGTAGGCCACTGATGAACATGAACTTTTATTAAACAACGAACAAAGAAACGATAACATAACGTAATGATAAAACCTATTAATGTCCTAGAAACAAGAAAACGTTAAAATATGCCAGTGGTGAGAGACCAGAAAAACAGTAAGAGAAACCAAATCACCCCTCGCTGTCCCACCGCCTGCCACGCCAAAAAAATCGATAGACTAGGGAAAATGCAAGTCAGTAGAACATCCGCCCCCACTCTGGAAACTTCCAAGGTGGGGCAGGGTTGCGGCTACGCCCAGCCGGGAGCAGCCCATATAAGGCGGGTCCTGCTGCCACGCCTCGGCCAGGAGATCCTAACGTAGGGTGTAGCCGGAGGAGAGGCCGAGGCCAGCGGGACCCGGCCAGGGGATTGCCTTTACAACGCTGAACAGTTGCAGGGGGGGGGGAATGTCTCCTCGACCCTCCCCTCTCTCTCCCAGTCCGGCCGCGGTGGCCCTTGAGAGTTGCAGGTAGTCCCGCCACATGCTCTTCCGGTCCGGCCACCAACGGTCGGGGGGCCGAGGCCGACGGGATCCGGCTGCAGCCGATAAACCAAGAAACCCGTTCATGGGGCCAGAGCCAGGGGCGTCCGGCCGACATCTACCGGAAGCCCGGCCCGAAGACGGACGGGACACTTCTTCTTTCTTGAATAATGGCTGCGACAACACTGGGGGGGGATGTCTTGCACATGCCTCCGACCCCCCCCCCTCGTCCTCATCGCCTGGTCCGGCCATAACAAATCTCAAGCGAGACGCCGTGGGGTGCACTGGGAGGGAGAGACGGTGCGAACAGGCCTCTCCCGCCTCCCCAGGTGGAGGCTTCCCAGCTGCACCCTCAGCGCTCCAGGCGCCCGGAAAAGGGTTCTTCCACTGTGGCCATGCTGCAACGTCTCGCCCGGCAGGGTGGAGCCCGTCCGCTCATTTGACCCCGCGATCGCCAGTAGCTACCGAACTCTCAAAATGGCGGTCGACCTGGCAAGAGCGGGCCCAGCATAAAGAAATGGCCCGGTCACTGGTTGACTCCACCACCGTAGTCCTCCACGACCTTGAAGATTCTAGAGGAGCCGCGGGAGTCTCCGACCCCCGATGGGGAATGACTGCCATGATCGCCCGTGGAGTGACGAAACTGTATCCGCGGGACGTCGGCGCTCCCATGATGGCGCCAGCCTCACTTTGAATTACTAGAATCCTGCAGACCTCAGTTCCGGTGAAAGCACAGTGTGACCCGGTAGGAAAAATTGTTGCACCCCCTCCCCTTTTTGACTGATAGTTCAAACCACCGATCCTTTCCTTTGCCCTTTTAACGGAACTTTGGACTGCCTCCCCCTCTTTTACATTTTCTAGAGAAAACAAAACATTAACCACTACATTAGCATAGCAGTTGACACCAGAACTGTTTTCAAATTGAAAACCAACAACATCTTCAACAGAATCCTTTTTGTTTCTGCTGTGACCCTGCTACAGCACAGGCATTGTCCCCAGCAGTAATTCTGCAATGCCGGTAAGAATAGCTGTGGTGCCTACTGGACTCACTCACCCCCGCGGCGCCCCACGCCGTTATTTGCTGGGCGGCAACTTACTAGACATCACTTTCGTGCCATCTAGATTTCAGCGCGTTCTGCTGCCTTGGAACTATTCGCACAACAGACTACTACTGACGACCCACCCCCAGGCAACATCTTCTGAATTTTCATAATTTGAAAGAACTAGTAATATGTCCTCATCAGGAATTCAAAAGAAATTGCCACGGTCTCTTCGTTGTTTAAATGTTTTTACTGTTTTTGTTTTGTTGTATATATTTATATGTTATTAAAGTTTTATATTCCTACTACTTTGTTGGAGTGCTATATATTTTTAATGTGCCACATAATTGTAAAAACTTTGATGTACAAAGAGTCATTCCTGGAATCTTCCGCTTCAGGCTCGGTCCCCTCCCCAATCACAATACAGGGTGGTTTTCAGATAGTAGGAACACGTGTGCTGTGACGGATCTCATCGGGTGTGGGCCTTGATCTACTATAACTCCTTTGAAGAGGGGTGATTCTTTACAGCTGGGGCCATAAACTACATCTGCAGGGCTAGGTGATAGCCTGGACAATCGGACACAGAGGAAGAGGAGTGTCAGAGGGTGCGGTAGTGAATAGGGCGAATGGGAGGTGTCGGGCGGGCACAGAGTGTGATTTTCAGGGAAGAGCAGCGCAGATGGGGGGAGGTTTATTGCCGATGCATAAGACAGAGAGCGGGGGTGACCAGTGCCTGGGGAAGATGCTTGCGAGGGTGGGGAGCCATGCTACGAATCGACAGCGTGTAGAGAGTGGGTCTGGTCAAGGCATCTGAAATGGCTGCCGTGCACGACAAAAGTGTGGCATTTCAAAAAAGGCAAGATGGCGCAGACAATGTTTTTCAACACTTCCTCATTTCCTTCGAATCGAACGTTAACAGACGTTGGTGCATATTACCAAAGTTAAGCGATATTTATCGCTAACGATGCTTACCAACGAATTTTTTACCGCTAAGCATCGTCAGAAATTATCGAAGATAAACCTTGCTATTATCAAGGTTTATCGCAAATGCGATAATAAACGGCCGCAATGCATGAATATCGCTAAAAAGTCCGCGATATTCATGCATTACCGAGCTAATGCTCTTAGCCATGTTATCCACCTCCCATTGGATAACATGGCTAAGAACTGCTCAGGGCAGGTGTTACTTTTTGGAGATATTCGCGCTTAGCGCGAATATCTCCAAAAGTTGGTAATAGGAGATAGATATCTTGCATGTTGTAATGCAAATTATTGTGGTATATGGAACTCATACCATAATCTCTCAGGAAAGCAGAAACTGATCCTTTTGGGACCGCCTAAAAAGGCCTAGGGGGTGAGGGGTACTCTACTTTGCCCCCTTTTCACGTTCCGAACTATTTTATTTTACTCTCTTCTGTAATTACACAAAATAGCAGCGATAAGATGCATCGGAGACACACAGTGAGAGAAAGGAGGCCGGAGATGAAGAAGAGATGTCAAATACACATTGGAGATAATATAGTGGCAGAAGGGAAGTAAATATGAGTAAACTTACCATGTAACATAAAAATGTTGCACTCTATACTATAAGTCTCATTTTATACTACAATCACTTCGCTACAACCTCATAAATTAAAAATAAAAATGAATAATGTCTCAAACAATTTTTGATTTCTAAATATAAATTTATTCTTCAGAATTTTCTAAATTTGAAAGAACTAGTAACATGTCCTCATCAGCAATTTCCTCATGAAAAGTCTGCAATGATGATTCTTGTAACTCTATGGTCTCCAAACATTCGATAAATTCGCCATCAACAGATTGATCAAAAAAATCATTCAAGTCATCTCCTCCTTGTGACAATATTTCATTATTGGTGCTGTCAATTTCAATCAATGTAGTGGAATCATTCAAGTCATCTCCTCGTGACAATATTTCATTATTGGTGCTCTCAATTTCAATCAATGTAGTGGAATCATTCAAGTCATCTCCTCCTTGTGACAATATTTCATTATTGGTGCTGTCCATTTCAATCAATCTAATGGAATCATACAAGTCATCGCCTCCTTGTGACAATATTTCATTATTGGTGCTCTCAATTTCAATCAATGTAGTGGAATCATTCAAGTCATCTCCTTGTGACAATATTTCATTATTGGTGCTGTCCATTTCAATCAATCTAATGGAATCATACAAGTCATCTCCTCCTTGTGACAATATTTCATTATTGGTGCTCTCAATTTCAATCAATGTAGTGGACAATTCAAAAGAAATTGCCACGGTCTCTTCATTGTGAGCCATTTTATTTTGAAATTGCTTGCTGTAAATTGCAGAAAAAAATAATCACTTTCATTTATCGTTTTTAGTAATACATAATATAAAACTAACTTTATCAAGTATTTAGTATAACAGAAGGACTGCAAATAAATAACAGAAAACATTTTTCAAATTATCTTCAAGTGTACAACATAGTTCCCCTTACAAAGAAATTGCCACGGTCTCTTCATTGTGAGCCATTTATTTTGAAATTGCTTGCTGTAAATTGCAGAAAAAAATAATCACTTTCATTTATCGTTTTTAGTAATACATAATATAAAACTAACTTTATCAAGTATTTAGTATAACAGAAGGACTGCAAATAAATAACAGAAAACATTTTTCAAATTATCTTCAAGTGTACAACATAGTTCCCCTTACAAAGAAATTGCCACGGTCTCTTCATTGTGAGCCATTTATTTTGAAATTGCTTGCTGTAAATTGCAGAAAAAAATAATCACTTTCATTTATCGTTTTTAGTAATACATAATATAAAACTAACTTTATCAAGTATTTAGTATAACAGAAGGACTGCAAATAAATAACAGAAAACATTTTTCAAATTATCTTCAAGTGTACAACATAGTTCCCCTTACAAAGAAATTGCCACGGTCTCTTCATTGTGAGCCATTTATTTTGAAATTGCTTGCTGTAAATTGCAGAAAAAAATAATCACTTTCATTTATCGTTTTTAGTAATACATAATATAAAACTAACTTTATCAAGTATTTAGTATAACAGAAGGACTGCAAATAAATAACAGAAAACATTTTTCAAATTATCTTCAAGTGTACAACATAGTTCCCCTTACAAATTAACAACTCACCTTTTTAAAAGTAGGAGAAGTGTTAGTACTGTGTAAATCAAACACCAGAAATTCACCACCAAAAATTCCTCACAAATGTACCTCAGACAGTAGTATCACAAAAGGGCTGTGGTTTCCTCTCATTTGACATACATACATAACCAATTAACTTTCATCACACACAAATACAAAACCAAAGTAACATTTTAATTGGTTCTAAATTTCAACACTTTCAAATGTGTTTTCCCCATGCAATTTTCCATAGGACATTTACATACGTCTACAGCCTGAATGGCTGAACGGAATTACACCAAACTTGGCAAAATGGTACATCAAACCTAAGAGGTCAGGAAGGATCTACTATGCCCCCTTATGGTCATTTCCCCCTTCGCTTTGGCCTCCTCTTGTCTCTCAATCCTACCGAGAGACAAGATGGCGGCCGCTACGGACTGTTTGGAATGTTGACAGACGCCGGAGAACCAATCAGCTTCGCAAAGCTCCGTAACGCGAAAAGTACGCGAAGCGGAGCGCTGTTACAGATATATATCTTTTTTTGAACGTTAATTTCTCAAAATCCACTGGAGCACATATATTGAGACCTAGCAAAGGCACATCGGGCTACCAGTCCCTAATATTTTGCCAAGTTTCGTGCAAATCCATTCAGCCGTTCGATTATTATTATTTATTTTTTTTTTGCCCCGCGGGGCCCTTTTAAAACCTCCACATCAAACCTAGGGGGTCAGCGAGGATCTACTATGCCCCCTTATGGTCATTTGCCCCTTCGCTTTGGCCTCCTCTTGTCTCTCGATCCTACCGAGAGACAAGATGGCGGCCGCTACGGACTGTTTGGAATGTTTACAGACGCCGGAGAACCAATCAGCTTCGCTTCACAAAGCTCCGTTGCGCGAAAAGTACGCGTACTGGAGCGCTGCCCGGTCCGCTGTTACAGATATATATCTTTTTTTAAAGGTTAATTTCTCAAAATCCACTGTAGCACATATATTGAGACCTACAAAAGGCACATCGGGCTACCAGTCCCTACAATTTTGCCAAGTTTCGTGCAAATCCATTCAGCCGTTCGGGCTAAAAGTGAGGCCAACCGCCCTATGGAAAACTCAATGTTAAAAACACGTTTTGGGACCCCCCTTTTTTCTCGGCCCCCCCTTGACGAACCCCCCCCCAAATTTTCAAGGGCTGCTCAGAAACAAAATGTGCCATTATCCTGAAAATTCCAGCCAATTCCGTCCACAAACGCCAAAGTTATTAGACATAGAATTTTCAAAAATCCCATAGAGAAAAAATCCTAACTATATATACCTACTGGCGACCGCCAGTAGGTAATACATATATATGTATATATATATATATATATATACACGCACGTTTCTGTGTCCAAATTCTTGGGTTCCAGAAAAAAGAAAGGCAGGCACACTGGTATCCGGTTTCTCAATTTAATAACACCAAACCCCCCTCACCCCTTACAGACGCGTTTCGCCTTAGCAGGCTTCGTCAGTGTAACACAGTGCATGGTTAATGTCGCCATTTAAAGCCATTCACCCAAATACATTTCATAAACATAAAAGAAGGACATATGTTATTCAAAATTCCAGTGGCCATCTTGTAATGTGCAAATAGCATTATTTTCACAGGCTAAAAAGGACATATGCTAAAAAGTGGCGAGTGTTGTGAAAGTGCATAGTGCTCATTAAATACATATGGCATAACCAATCTATGTAAAAAAAAAAAAAAAAAAAACATATATATATATATATATATATCAACGCTCCTGAGGTTGCAGGAAAGCACACGAACAACAGGAAGGTTCACCTCTAAACCTTTAATTTACGGTACAGGCAAGTAAAGCATGCAGGTAAGTTTGAACAGTTCCAGTTCTATGGGGGTGTGTCCACCGCAGCACGTTTTCCACGCGACGCCTCTGATGAAGAGACATTCGAAACGCGTCAGGCAAAGCGCTGGAACTGTTCAATCTTACCTGCATGCTTTACTCGCCTGTACCGTAAATTAAAGGTTTAGAGGTGAACCTTCCTGTTATTCGTGTGCTTTCCTGCTAGTGTGGTAACCTCAGGAGCGTTGATGTAAAAGCGGCAGCCCAGCCGCTGGGAGAGCACCACCCTGTTAAAACTGGAGGCCGCTGAGGATGTGGATACACCTATCCTATGGTGGAGCAACAGGCAGAGGATAAAGACGAGCAGGCTAGCGGGGGGGCTCATTCAGAGCCTTGAAATATAGCAGATATAAAAGTGCCTCGATTCACGAAGGGATAACGGACTATATCTCCCATAAAGCACCAATACTGATGCGAGCATATCTATGGGGGTGTGTCCACCGCAGCACGTTTTCCACGCGACGCCTCTGATGAAGAGACATTCGAAACGCGTAGGGCAAAGCGCTGGAACTGTTCAAACTTACCTGCATGCTTTACTCGCCTGTACCGTAAATTAAAGGTTTAGAGGTGAACCTTCCTGTTGTTCGTGTGCTTTCCTGCTAGTGTGGTAACCTCAGGAGCGTTGATGTTAAAGCGGCAGCCCAGCCGCTGGGAGAGCACCACCCTGTTACAACTGGAGGCCGCTGAGGATGTGGATACACCTATCCTATGGTGGAGCAACAGGCAGAGGATAAAGACGCGCAGGCAAGAGGGGGGGCTCATTCAGAGCCTTGAAATATAGCAGATATAAAAGTGCCTCGATTCACGAAGGGATAACGGACTATATCTCCCATAAAGCACCAATACTGATGCGAGCATATCTATGGGGGTGTGTCCACCACAGCACGTTTTCCACGCGACGCCTCTGATGAAGAGACATTCGAAACGCGTCAGGCAAAGCGCTGGAACTGTGCAAACTTACCTGCATGCTTTACTCGCCTGTACCGTAAATTAAAGGTTTAGAGGTGAACCTTCCTGTTGTTCGTGTGCTTTCCTGCTAGTGTGGTAACCTCAGGAGCGTTGATGTTAAAGCGGCAGCCCAGCCGCTGGGAGAGCACCACCCTGTTAAAACTGGAGGCCGCTGAGGATGTGGATACACCTATCCTATGGTGGAGCAACAGGCAGAGGATAAAGACAAGCAGGCAAGCGGGGGGGCTCATTCAGAGCCTTGAAATATAGCAGATATAAAAGTGCCTCGATTCACGAAGGGATAATGGACTATATCTCCCATAAAGCACCAATACTGATGCGAGCATATCTATGGGGGTGTGTCCACTGCAGCACGTTTTCCACGCGACGCCTCTGATGAAGAGACATTCGAAACGCGTCAGGCAAAGCGCTGGAACTGTTCAAACTTACCTGCATGCTTTACTCGCCTGTACCGTAAATTAAAGGTTTAGAGGTGAACCTTCCTGTTGTTCGTGTGCTTTCCTGCTAGTGTGGTAACCTCAGGAGCGTTGATGTTAAAGCGGCAGCCCAGCCGCTGGGAGAGCACCACCCTGTTAAAACTGGAGGCCGCTGAGGATGTGGATACACCTATCCTATGGTGGAGCAACAGGCAGAGGATAAAGACGAGCAGGCAAGCGGGGGGGCTCATTCAGAGCCTTGAAATATAGCAGATATAAAAGTGCCTCGATTCACGAAGGGATAACGGACTATATCTCCCATAAAGCACCAATACTGATGCGAGCATATCTATGGGGGTGTGTCCACCGCAGCACGTTTTCCACGCGACGCCTCTGATGAAGAGACATTCGAAACGCATCAGGCAAAGCGCTGGAACTGTTCAAACTTACCTGCATGCTTTACTCGCCTGTACCGTAAATTAAAGGTTTAGAGGTGAACCTTCCTGTTGTTCGTGTGCTTTCCTGCTAGTGTGGTAACCTCAGGAGCGTTGATGTTAAAGCGGCAGCCCAGCCGCTGGGAGAGCACCACCCTGTTAAAACTGGAGGCCGCTGAGGATGTGGATACACCTATCCTATGGTGGAGCAACAGGCAGAGGATAAAGACGAGCAGGAAAGCGGGGGGGCTCATTCAGAGCCTTGAAATATAGCAGATATAAAAGTGCCTCGATTCACGAAGGGATAACGGACTATATCTCCCATAAAGCACCAATACTGATGCGAGCATATCTATGGGGGTGTGTCCACCGCAGCACGTTTTCCACGCGACGCCTCTGATGAAGAGACATTCGAAACGCGTCAGGCAAAGCGCTGTAACTGTTCAAACTTACCTGCATGCTTTACTCGCCTGTACCGTAAATTAAAGGTTTAGAGGTGAACCTTCCTGTTGTTCGTGTGCTTCCCTGCTAGTGTGGTAACCTCAGGAGCGTTGATGTTAAAGCGGCAGCCCAGCCGCTGGGAGAGCACCACCCTGTTAAAACTGGAGGCCGCTGAGGATGTGGATACACCTATCCTATGGTGGAGCAACAGGCAGAGGATAAAGACGAGCAGGCAAGCGGGGGGGCTCATTCAGAGCCTTGAAATATAGCAGATATAAAAGTGCCTCGATTCACGAAGGGATAACGGACTATATCTCCCATAAAGCACCAATACTGATGCGAGCATATCTATGGGGGTGTGTCCACCGCAGCATGTTTTCCACGCGACGCCTCTGATGAAGAGACATTCGAAACGCGTCAGGCAAAGCGCTGGAACTGTTCAAACTTACCTGCATGCTTTACTCGCCTGTACCGTAAATTAAAGGTTTAGAGGTGAACCTTCCTGTTGTTCGTGTGCTTTCCTGCTAGTGTGGTAACCTCAGGAGCGTTGATGTTAAAGGGGCAGCCCAGCCGCTGGGAGAGCACCACCCTGTTAAAACTGGAGGCCGCTGAGGATGTGGATACACCTATCCTATGGTGGAGCAACAGGCAGAGGATAAAGACGAGCAGGCAAGCGGGGGGGCTCATTCAGAGCCTTGAAATATAGCAGATATAAAAGTGCCTCGATTCACGAAGGGATAACGGACTATATCTCCCATAAAGCACCAATACTGATGCGAGCATATCTATGGGGGTGTGTCCACCGCAGCACGTTTTCCACGCGACGCCTCTGATGAAGAGACATTCGAAACGCGTCAGGCAAAGCGCTGGAACTGTTCAAACTTACCTGCATGCTTTACTCGCCTGTACCGTAAATTAAAGGTTTAGAGGTGAACCTTCCTGTTGTTCGTGTGCCTTCCTGCTAGTGTGGTAACCTCAGGAGCGTTGATGTTAAAGCGGCAGCCCAGCCGCTGGGAGAGCACCACCCTGTTAAAACTGGAGGCCGCTGAGGATGTGGATACACCTATCCTATGGTGGAGCAACAGGCAGAGGATAAAGACGAGCAGGCAAGCGGGGGGGCTCATTCAGAACCTTGAAATATAGCAGATATAAAAGTGCCTCGATTCACGAAGGGATAACGGACTATATCTCCCATAAAGCACCAATACTGATGCGAGCATATCTATGGGGGTGTGTCCACCGCTGCACGTTTTCCACGCGACGCCTCTGATGAAGAGACATTCGAAACGCGTCAGGCAAAGCGCTGGAACTGTTCAAACTTACCTGCATGCTTTACTCGCCTGTACCGTAAATTAAAGGTTTAGAGGTGAACCTTCCTGTTGTTCGTGTGCTTTCCTGCTAGTGTGGTAACCTCAGGAGCGTTGATGTTAAAGCGGCAGCCCAGCCGCTGGGAGAGTACCACCCTGTTAAAACTGGAGGCCGCTGAGGATGTGGATACACCTATCCTATGGTGGAGCAACAGGCAGAGGATAAAGACGAGCAGGCAAGCGGGGGGGCTCATTCAGAGCCTTGAAATATAGCAGATATAAAAGTGCCTCGATTCACGAAGGGATAACGGACTATATCGCCCATAAAGCACCAATACTGATGCGAGCATATCTATGGGGGTGTGTCCACCGCAGCACGTTTTCCACGCGACGCCTCGGATGAAGAGACATTCGAAACGCGTCAGGCAAAGCGCTGGAACTGTTCAAACTTACCTGCATGCTTTACTCGCCTGTACCGTAAATTAAAGGTTTAGAGGTGAACCTTCCTGTTGTTCGTGTGCTTTCCTGCTAGTGTGGTAACCTCAGGTGCGTTGATATATATATATATGTATATATATATGTATATATATATATATATACCTCCAATGTGATCCTTCCAAATTCAGTGCGCTCACCAGCGGGTGCTCTGCATAGGGGCCGGACGCTGGCCCTTCGTTTCAATTTTGTATCACAAATGATGGGGCACTCAAGGCTTGGAATATGCTGAATTTAATCTTCTGCCAAAACTCCAACTAACGCATTTCAGCCCTCTCACGGCTTTGCTCACAGTTAGTGAGTCCTTCTTTGATTACGTAGTTTATACCAATCTTTGCCTTTATTGGGCATTATGGGAAATGTAGTGTTATAAAATCGTTTCACAAACTATTTACATTTATACAGCACAGCTTATGCGCTTTTTGTCAGGCATTTATATCATGATCTTTACACTTTATAATTGTCTTTTCTCTATTTGCGCATTTAGCATTGTTTGAGTTTCTCTGCAATACTGATCTTACATATACCGGTATAGTACCTGTATTGCAATGGTGTGGGCTGAGCTATTTACAGATGGTTCCAAGACATTTTATCATGCATCATGTAATTCATGTTAGCCTTACCAATGAATGATATTCGGTATAGTACCATATTCTAAAATATTCATCCACTAACTATATTATCTTAATATTGGTATGGTGCCTGTACCAAGAGTGTTTTGGCTTTGCTATTTAGATAAGAAGTCTCATCATACCCAATGCTGTTGATCCTTCTCATGTCACCTATGATGCCGTTAAGTGTTGGGTTTAGTACCCTATTCTCAGAATTCATTCGCTGGATCCGTTAACTAATTTCCACATTCCTATTCTTATGCAAAGTTTGCATTGCTTCAATTCAGTCCAAATGTACAAAAAGTTCCTCATTGTTATATATGCCTCTCGGGGGTTTTTGTTCTTTGTCTGATGACGAATCGTGACTCCATCTGTTGCAGTTCCTTCACTCTATCTCCTCCACATTCTCCCTGAGGTATCATATGTATTCCATAGTAGTTCATTGCCCTCAAATCTCCTTTTTGGCATGATGCCATGTGTTTAGCCGTTGCTTATGTCATGTCTCTGTTATTTACTGCTCGGATGTGTTCAAGGATGCACATCTTGAGCATTCAGATTGGGCTGCCGATGTACTTCATCCCACAATTCCACTCTATTATGTAGATGACAAATCGAGACATGCATGAGATGTTTTGATCAATATTGATCATATTTCCGTTTGGTTCCACGATTGTTCCCACATTCTTGCCAATTTTACAAGCTTTGCAAAGATTACATTTTTTAAATCCTTTCTGTTGGTTTGTTAACCAATTTGTTCGCTGACCTTCCTGAAAATGGCTCGTGACCAACACATCTCTGAGGGATTGAGTTTTCCTGTAGGTGACCACTGGTCTTGGTCCCACGGTGTTTCCAATTTAAGGGTCTCCTGAGATTAAGTGCTTTGTCCACTTTCTTTGCTATATGTTGTCACAAATCTTGGTGGTCCTTGATCTCTGTGTTCCTTTGGTTTTGTTATCAGCGTTTCTGCTCTGGGTTTTTTATTGATTCTCTTCTTGCATTTTTTTAATATCCTTTAATTATATCCTCTCATTCTCAGTCTATTCATAGATTCCTGATTTTTTGTCCTTTGCATCCTCTTCTTTAGAGCAGTTACGCTTCATACGTGTGGATTCCCCGTAGGGGATGCTTTCTATTAATGGTTTAGGATTAAAGCTTGTCCCATGCAAAATACTATTGGTGGCAGTTTCTTCCGGAAGAGTGTGGAGTGGATTTGGTCATTTTCAATGTATACTTTGGTATCCAGAAAGTCTCTCTCTTTCTTACTCACAGTACAATTTGGCCAATTTGATTGTTACTCAATTTCAAATAGTATTCATTGAAGTTTTGTTGGGTATAATTCCATATTAGGAATAAATCGTCTATATAGCGGACCCATAATATGATTCTTTCTAGATCCTCCTGTTTGTACGAACTCCACACTATTGTTCTTTCCCACCATCCCATGGTGATGTTCGCATAGTTTGGCAAAAGTGAAATGCCCATGGCATTTCCACATTGCTTTTTGAAGAGTTGTTTGTCAAAGAGAAAAATATTGTTTGTAAGACAGATCTCGATCATTTCCAGGAGCATTCCAGTATGCTGCCATTCTGTTATATTTCGCTGTTTTAGAAAATAGCTATAAGCTTCCAATCCAACTTCATACCTGATGGATATATATAGGAATACCACATCTATTGTGACTAGAAGGTACTGGTGACTATATGTTATTCTTGTCAGGATTCCTAGAAAATCCCCTGTATCTCTTATGTACGAACTCATACTTTTTGCTATAGGTGCCCAAAATCTTTTCCACATACTGTGAGATATTTTCATATAATGAATCACATAAGGAGACCATGGGTCTCCCCGGTGGATGTTGCAATGTCTTATGTATCTTTGGTAATAAATAAATTGTAAGTGTTACCCCGTAGTCATTTGTGAGAAATGTCAGTTCATCATCGCTGATGAGATTGTAAAAACTAAGATTTAAATCCATTGTCATTTTATTGATGTGGTTATTTTCTATCCTGCAATAGTTGGTGATATCATCTAAGTGCCTGAGAGATTCTTTTACATATTCTTTGGTGTCCATCAACACAATGTGTCCCCTTTTATCAGCGGGTTTGATTGTTAGATCCTTATCTTCAATTAACGTCCTCATTGCTTCCCTCTCCTTAGTCGTTAAGTTCTCTCTTTGATTTGAATTCCTCGTTTTATGCATCTTTTCTAGTTCTTTTATTAAGGCATCTGAGAACAAATCAAATCTATTTCCAGGTGACAAAGCTGGGCATTATTTTGATTTCTTTTTTAGTCCACTTTCAATTCTTTTGTCCGTTTCAATATTTAGATGTTCCAATACTTGTGCTTCTGTGATCTGATCGTCATCCAGATTATACATGATATCGAACATATTTTTAAGATCCGGTGTTTGATCTATCGCCATCATCAGTTCGTTATTCTCATCTTGGCTTGGGGCTTCTCATTGTCTGGTATCTTGTTTGTTTGAATGTATCTTGGCTAATTTAAATTTTTGAATATATTTATATAGATCAATGCTGACCTGTGTGTAATTGTAATGATTTTACCGACAAAATGATAGTCCTTTATTGAGTAATGATGTTTCTTCCCTTGTTATTTGGTCGTTTGAAAGATTCACAATTAGATTTTCATTTACTACTTGTGATTGCGTAGTGGATACTGCCTTTTTTCATTTTGCTCTTCTTGTTTTTCTTGAGTTTGCAAGTTGTTTCTTGCTCCTCTTCCTCGGTTTGATGCTCTTCTGTGACCACCTCCTCTGGAAAACGTTTTGTCCAGGTTCATGAGTCGCATTTCTTCTAAAAAAGTAACCTTAGCTGTACTACTTGCACCATTGGGAATTTCTCCTTCACTTATGTCTGATTCACTTGTACTCTCTATTGTTACTCTGGAGTATTGTGTGGGATAATTCCTTTTCAACATCTCAAATCATTTGGCAAATGTTAAAATTCTGCCTTGCAAATAATCCTGCTTATCTCTTTTTAATTTTCTTTGTTTGCGTAAAAGCATGTGTTTTAAAGACACCCAAGGTAAAGACATACATGTTAAAGGCATATGTGTGGTAAATACGTGTTGTAACAGTATATGTATAGTAAAGACTGCATGGTAATGGCATTAGGTCATAAAGACTGCGTAGTACAGGATGTTCCCCGACATACTCTGCCCCTTGAGCTACCTGCTTTACAAAGGCACTGGACTATTGAGGAAATCACCAGGCGTATTTGAAGAGGAGATGTGGTGTAAAGACCAGAGTTCTGAAATGAGGAAACTGGGGCCCAGATTTACATACTTACTTACATGTGAGACGTGAGTCATCACAAGGCAACACAAGTAGGATTTACTAAGCCACTCTGGGATTGAGACAAAATAGTGTACCTTCCAACATAGGCATAACAAGGAAAAAAATAGTTATTTCTCCTCATTACTTCCTCTATGTATAAATGCTGCATTCTGCAAGATTATTGTTGTGCAGGCAGGCGTTCCTTCCTGCACAAAAATAATCTTGCCTGTATTGCAAGCACCCTTGTACTATGGTGCAAGGGTGCCTGAGTTGGTATTAGGCACCCACGCATGCACCAGTGCTATGAAACAGCAAAAATCCACTATATCTTTGTAAATGCTGTGCATGTCTGCTCTCTCCCTTTCATGCAATGCAGTGCAGCAAATTGTTTTGATGCATTGCAATGCATGAAAACATAGTAAATCTGCTCCCTGGTTCTAGTCTCTGCTTCAGTTTAATATTCTGTGTTTCTGGGAAAATCATTTAATCTCCCTGGGCCTGTAAAATATCTAGTGTAATGCAGTCTGATGCTCATTTGAAATGCTCTAACAAATAAATAAAACCTCATGTTTGTGTCATTATTTCTGGGCGGTGTATGCAGATCCACACAACACACAGGTCTGTATAAGATTCCAACACAAGCTATTCAGTTCTGAGTGAGTTTCTAAGGAGAAATGTATATACATATATTTATAGGGTTATTACGAGAACAGCGGTCCTGGGACTGCCATACTCGCGGTGGTGGTCCAACCACCGTCAAGCCTAGGGTTCCGCCTGCCGTATTTGATATTTGATATTTGATATTTTGTGGGTATTTATAAAGCGCAAGCGTTCGCTCCCAGGGGAGCATCATGGCGCTGGGCGAGTTACGGAGGAATAACTGAGGAAAAGTGGTGAATGAAAGATAGAGCTAAATGGCAGCCAGGACAGAGGAGTCTGATAGTTTGTAGACCCATGTCTTGAGAAGTTTCCTGAAATTGTTCTCTTTGTTAATGGCTCTAAGGTCGATGGGTAAGGTGTTCCAGGCTTTAGCTGCCAGAACATTAAAGGATTTCCCTCCTCTGGTCTTATATTTAAATCTGGGGATTTGAACAAGGTTAGTCCCAGAAGATCTCAAGCAGCGCGAAGGGTTGTAGCGCTTGAAGCGTTTTAAAAAGTAACGGGGTCCTGTGTTTTGCATGGCTTTATGGACTGTGAGAAGCAGTTTGAAAAAGATTCTTTTGTGCAGTGGCATCCAATGAAGTGAATTCAGGGCTGCAGATGCAGATGACCTTCTGGGGAGTTGTAGAACCAGTCGAGCTGCAGCATGTTGTAAACTCTGCAACTTCCTGAGGGTAGATTTTTTCACCCCGGCCATAAGGCCGTTGCAGTAGTCAAGTCGGGAAAGTAAAAGGGCTACCGCGACTGACTTTCTGGCTGCAATTGGGAGGAAATCAAAGAATTTCCTCAGAGATTTTATTAGTCCAAAGCAACGACCGGCAGTGATCTTGACGTGATCGTCAAAAGTAAGGGAAGAGTCAAATTGTACGCCCAGATTTCTGGCTGATGTAACTGCACTAGGAGGGGCCTCGGATCCTGTGGGCCACCAATCTTTAGGAGAAAAAGAAGAATTCTTGCCTATAGGGATGATCTCTGTCTTTGCGCTATTGCATCTAAGATGATTAGTGTTTAGCCATTCAAAGACATCAGAGCGGCAGTTTTTAAAGCGGAGCTCTGCGTCCATACGCTGTTTGTCAATGGTGACGACCAATTGCGTGTCGTCAGCGTAGGACGTGACCAGGATCCCATGTGATTCTATCACAGCTAAGAGGGGTGCCATATAGATATTAAAAAATAGGGGGCTCAATATGGACCCCTGGGGCACTCCAGATGTAATTGGCTTTTCGCTGGAAAGATGTGGTCCTAGTGCCACAGTCTGGGACCTATTTGATAGGAATGATGAAATCCAGGCCAGGGCTAAGTCTGTCACGCCAATCTCTCGCATTCGACTGATTAAAATAACATGCGAGATGGTGTCGAATGCCGCTGTGAGATCCAACAGGATGAGGACAGCTTGCTTGCCCTCATCCTGTAGGAATTTAATAGAATCAGCAAGCTCGATCAAAGCTGTTTCGGTCGAGTGACCGGAGCGGAAGCCCGATTGCTGTGGGTGCAAGATGTTATGGGCTTCTGTGAAGGTTTTAAGTTCCTCGTGCACTAAATGCTCCGTGACTTTGCCCAGGAAAGGAAGTAAGGAGATGGGCCGCATATTAGTCAAATCTGTGGATGGTTTATTCTGCTTTTTCAACAGAGGTTTGACAGTAGCCTTCTTCCATTCGGCAGGTACAATTCCGGATTCAAGGGATTCATTAATGATTCCATTAATGTGGGGATTGACTGTATCAATCAGATGGTGAAGGATGATAGGGGGGCAGGAGTCCGTAGGTGCTCCTGATTTACAGGCGCAGATTGCCTTGCTTGTCTGTTGCAAGGTTACTGGTTTAAAACTGGAGAGAGGAGGGTAATTGACTGTAACTTGTGTAATGGTCGTCGGAGGTAGAGGAAAGTCTTTCTGAATGTTGACAATTTTATCAACAAAGTAGTCTGCAATTTGGTTGCAGAGACTCTCTGACGGAGGTATATCAACGGTGAGAGCTTTCGGGTGGGTGAAGGACTTGACTATGGTGAAGATGGTTTTTTGGTTTTGGCGCGCTTCCATTATGAGATTAGTGAAATAGTCTTTTTTAGCTGCTTTGATGTCAGAGAGATATACTTTTCTCTGTTGAACATAGCGAGCTTTGGAGGCCGTGTCATATGTTTGTCTCCAGTGTCTTTCTAGTCTCCGACATTGGAGGTGGCTATCTGCCAAGGTCTTGGTGTACCATGGGGCATTGGGTTTTTTCTTCTTGGGTCCCTTTCCTTGGTTGTTTTTGGGTTCAGAGTTAACCGCAACTATTTGGTGCATCCAGATGTGGAAGTTGCATGAGTCAACTTCGACATCTCCAGTTAACGCGGGGGGTGGGGGCAGTGGTTTTGGCTCGAGCTGTATACGTTCAGCCACCTTCTTCCAATTGACTGTGAAGACGGCTTGGGTATGTCTGGGGTTGGATAGGGGAGCAGTGGGTGTCGTGATGTCAAAAGGGATGAAAAAATGATCGGTCCAGATTAAGTGTGGATTAACCAGATTAAGCATTCCAAGTGTGGCACTCAGACCTCAACAGGAATGCCGCCTCCGCTGGGATCCAGGATCCCTTGGCGGTGTCGGCCGATGCTGGCACCACTGAGCATATTACAAGTTACGTTTCTACCGCCCATGAAATGGGTGGTGGACATGCAGGTAAAGGGGCCCTAAAGGGCCCCCGGGTGAATTTGCCCATGGGTGTGCATGCAGGAAAGCACATATTGTGCACCCCTTTAGTTGCACCTTAGTCTCTGCATTGTGTGGCATTTACAACATGGTGCATGCCACACCTTGCAGGAACTTGCAGTAGGTGCTGTCACAGTGGCTGTCTGCTTGTTAGGCTCTCCAATGAGCCTAACAGACTGCCACCGTGACACTTCTGTCACACTGCCTGCCTGCCCTGCATTCAACCTGGAATCCTGGCAGGTGGGTGCACCACTGGCTTAGCGGTCATCCTGGGAGCACAGCAGTGGCAGTCCTACAGGAGGTTATATACTGAGCACACATACATGATAAAAAAAGTTTATACAAGAGTTGACGTAAACATATGTACCTAGTTCTTGAGTTATGCTGTATATTCTTTTGTTGTGGTGAAAACGCACCCAGCCGACACGTTTTTCGTAAGGGAAAAGTAGTCCCACAATTTCTTCAGGGCTGGGAATGATACAAATATTGGTGTAAACATAAGGAATAGGGTGACTATAGCTGGAGAGAGAACACTCTCTATGCGACATGGGTGAAAACCACCAAAACCACGTGGAAACCCTAATGACCAAAAACAAATGCCAGTGAGATGACGACAAGGTAGTGTGAGTGTGCATGTACAAATTTCGAGTAATAACATTGGTGTTATCGGGTGACAGCCTAAAAAAATGCAGTACATCACTTTTAATAGAAAATAGAAAATTTTACGGCATTTTCACATAAATATAAAATAAACACAGACTTGTAGTACGACGTAAGTGAGAAACGGGTGATAACATTGAAACTAAATATATGGTGAAGCGCAAATGCAAAGGTTTTGTGAGAAAGGCCCCAGAGGAAGTGAGGAAAGGAAGATAGGCACAAAGGATTAACGGGGAAAATGTAAAAAATTGAATTCACGGTAAGATCGTAGGGGACAGAATACCGCTTATTAAGGTACCTGTAGAAAGTTGCGAGAACTCAGTGAAGTCGAAAAGTAATCGAAAAGAGGAAAAAAGATACTCATATAAGTAATTTGCAGTTCCTTAGAGGGGGCACACTGTTGTGACAAAAGTGGCTGGGTATGGCCTGTGCATATTCTTACCCCAAGGCTGGTGACAATTCCAACCCGGCTGGGCACGAGTATATATTGTAGGATTTCATGAAAGAAGGGATAAAGCATCTATAGAGATGTAAGAAGAAACAGCAGTCAAATTGGGGATCATAATGTAGTATTTACGTATAAAAACAACAGAGAAACACAAAGTCCAAGCACTACCTGTACAATTTCTCAGTAGTACTACATATTCTGTGGATAAATGAGGAGGGATAATGGGGCCGATTAGGATGGCGGATGGACTTTGCCCGTCCGCCATCCCTGTGGAAAATGGGACCATCCGCCCCGTGGGCGGCGGTCCCGCCATGCCAATTATGATGCGCCCGCCACACTGGCGGGCTCATCATGCATTTTTAACATTGCGGCAGACGGTGCTGAAAGCACCACCCACCGCAATGTAAAAAATGCTGGCATGCATTTGCATACACAAAGCGGCAGGCACCGTGCAGTGCCTGCCGCTTTGTGTATGCAAATGCAGGGGGGTACCACAGGTACCCCCCATGTCCACCCCCCCTCTCGCATTCACCATGGAGGCCCCCAAAGTAAAGACTACATGCCCAATGCCGCCACCGCAAGGCGACCGGGGCAGAAAAGCGGCGGACGGTGTTTCTGTCCGCCGCAGTCCCCCCGCCATTGTAATATGGCGGGGGGAAATAGGTGGCGGACGGGGACGTATGGCGGACGGATCGCCACCGCCTGCATGGCAGTGGCGATCCGTCCGCCATTCTAATCGGCCCAATGTTAGGATGGCGCTAAATAAAGAATCTCACCGGAAAGCCAG
The DNA here is from genome assembly GCF_964261635.1 of Lissotriton helveticus. Lineage (NCBI taxonomy): Eukaryota > Metazoa > Chordata > Amphibia > Caudata > Salamandridae > Lissotriton > Lissotriton helveticus. The sequence continues at coordinate 999,823,410 of NC_136072.1, forward strand.
TGATAATTCCAACCCGGCAGTCCTAAAACTTCAACAGTGGTGAAACACGAATATTTTATGATGATCTGTGGGGAGGGAAAACAAAGCCCCTCTCACTTGCTCGACCATACAAAAGGACTGTGGTAAAAAGTTATTACCCTTCCAAGTTAGTAGAAACTGAGACAAAGTCTCACCTCTGCTCAAGTAATCCAATCCACAGGTGCTGCGAGTAAGAGATCGATTAAATCCGATTCATATCGATCTGAAAAGGAGTATTGCAAAGTTGCGTCAGGAAAAAGGGCTCAGGTGTCGATTAAGATAAGAGATGTAAGGCTAAGCGAAAGCGCAGAAGGATAAAGAGCAACTTACTATAGTTATTAGGATTAATTTTTCTCCCAGCGTTATGTATACCGGTCAAAACGAAGGTAATGTGGGTGCTGAACACGTGTGTGTGTTCCCCATCGCCTTCTGAAAAAAGAGACAAAAACCCATGTCCTGGTTAGCGGCTGGAGTCGGGACTCACGGCTAAGGGATAACAAATACAAGAGTCCCACTCCACAGGTGGAGTGCTTAGTGTGCAAGGCAGTGCTCCCACTTACTTGAGTATCAATAGGCAACGCGTCCTGGCGGCACCGATTCCATTGTTGGTGTGTGGTGCAATAGAAAACCCGGAAGTGATTATATAGTCACTTCCGTTGAAAACAACAAGACCGCGATTCACTTGTGAGGAGTACTCACAATATGAGTGTAACACTGTGAGGGATCACTCGAGGGAATATTCAAATTAAGAGTGTTGGTTTAATGGACAAACAACAACATGTCATTGACACAGGGTTTTGCATGGGAGTAATTCGTACCAGCGATACGTGTCTGTCATGTGAGACTATAAAGGGTTTAAGAGTCAATTATAATGGCTGGAAATTAGCACGCGCAGGATCTTCCCTTCACACATTGAGGGGTTACAAGGGTCTCCTCTTCCCGGTCAGCACCATATCTAACAGTCTACACATACACACAGAAACATAAATTTGCTGAGCGCCAATACTTCCTATGTACTAGGGGGGACCCAGGGAGAGCCAGGCGCGAGCTGGTCTTTCCCTGGGTGCGTTCGCGCGAGGGAAGAGCAGGTGGGGTTGATTAGGGGTTTATAAGGGGCGGTTAGGCAGGCGGGTGGGAAGTGCGTAGCGGGAGGCAATGGAAGGGAGGTTATTTTTGCCGGCTTCGCGTGCGTGTTTACCCTGTCCGGTGGGCCATGGAGGAGGCGGCGGGGGTTAGAAGGGCTGTGCAGACGCTGTGTGCAGCCGGGCGCGAGGACCTTCTACGGCCTGGCGTGCCGGCGGAGGCGTGGGTAGGGTTGGCCCGCCCCCCTCGCAAGGCTTCAGAGGGCGTGACGCGGGCGGTGACTGCTTGTTTGTCACCCGGCCCGGAGGAGGAGGAAGACGGTGACGCTGCCATGCCGGCGGCTTTGCCTCTGCCCGCGCAGGTTCCTGTGGCCTCGGAGCCCCCGCCCGATGACCCGGGCGCCCACCAGCAGGTATGTGTGTTGCAGGTGGGGAATGCTGGTTTGCGTGGGGCGCCCGGGGGGAGGCGGGGGCGCTCTGTGGGCCGGCAGGCCCAGCGACGAGGCGGGCCCCCTCTGGGTTCGGCGAAGAAGCCCTTGGTGTGTCCTGGTACACGGCGGGGGAGGAGTCTCGAGTCTGTGAGCCTTCCCCGGGCCCGCGTTACTGCCCCTGTGCCCGGAGGTCCCCCCTTCCCGGGGTCTGTGTTGCCGGTTGGGGCTTCGCCCTGTTTATGGGTCCATGGGAAATGTTACTTGCTGTCTCCTGCGCCTGAGGGGCTGGGGCAGGCCCAACCCCCTTTACCTAGTGTTGGGGTTAGGGGCTGCCCGGATGTTGGGGCTTCCCCCGCTGAGTTGTTCGGTTCCCCCCCCCGGGGGCCCCCTTGGCCTCAGATGCTGTCCATTTGAATGATGTGTTCCCCCCCCACCCCCCCTGGCCCCCAGGTCCACAGCTCTTGGTTATGTTGGCCTTCCTGCTGCCTCACAGCAGTCGCAAGCTTCTGGTGGGTTGGGCCTGGACCTTCGGGGGGCGCCCTCCGCCCCCTGCCAGGTTACGTTCCCGGCTTCTCGTGAGATGCCCGGTGTTTCACAAGGTGGTTTGGTGGACGGGTCAGGTGGTGTCTCTGGGTTTGCGACGGTGGCCGGCCCTTCGGTGGGTGTTTCCCATGGCTCTGTGGGGGGTGGCTTTCTTGCAGGTTCTTCACAGTCTGGCTCGAGCGGCCGCAGTTTGCAGGTCGCGACTCCAGCTGGGCGGCTGTTAGCTGGTTCTACGGGCTTGGGAGCTGTCCATACGGCTGTTTCCAGTGGTGGGATCACGGGAGAGTCATCTGGAGCGGATCTCTCTTCTGCAGCTATGCGCGCGCGGAGTTTTCATGACATTGATTGGCAGTTTTATGATGGGGGTATTGGAGATGGGGCTCTGCCCAGTGACAGTGCACAAGTTTCATTTTCTGGAGATGCTTTATATTTGGATATTCATGATGATGCTTTGGAAGAAGGGGAATTGAGGGATCAAGATGTTGGGCTTTTGGCAGCACGGGCCCAGAAGGGTGGGCTGGGGCAACCCCCTGTTTCTCGTATCTTGCAGGCGTCATGTGCGGACCATGCAGCGGTACGTGAGGCGGCGAGGAGTAGACCACCTCAAGGGGATCATGTGGATTTTCAGCAGAAGTCGGCACAGTTGCCTAGAGGTAAGGATGGATGGTGGGCTGTGTGGAACCCAAGGGAGAGTCTCCCGGCTAAGCGTACCAGATCAATCGGTGTGGGTGAAGGGGTTATTGGTGAGCGAGTCGCTCTGGCACCGAGGCTTGAGCGGCCGGTGAGTTTGAATGTTTCTACTGTGCAAACTACAGGGGCTGTTTCTCACTTTGGGGCCGGGGTGGCTGCTGCACAACCTGTTACGGAGGATAGTATCCTGCCTAAAAAATTGCCTTATTCTGGGGTGGGGATGCCTTTGGGGTCCCATTTGTCTGAGAAAACTAAAACTTGCATCTGGAGTGGTGAATTTGTGGATGTGTTTCGGCTTCTCCATAGAGATGTTCAAGCTAAGGAAGGGTCGAAGGAGGAGGAATTGGAATTGGCTCGGAGGCCTCGAGTCCCAAAGTCTATTGAGAACTGGACTTCGGCCTTTCTAATTTATGCCAGCGTTTATTGCCAGCGTCATCCGGGTAAGGCGGTTGACATGTTTAAATATGCTGATGTCATACGTAAAGCTCATAGTTATTTTGGAGGCTTTGCCTGGTTGTCGTACGACGAGGAGTTCCGGGCCCGTATGAGTGTTTTTACGGAGCGTTCCCGGGGTGAGGTTGATGCGGAATTGTGGCTCCAGTGGATGGCATCTGCTCACCCGCCCGCTACGACCCACACGGCTAGCGGACAGCCGGTGCATTATCGGCCCTTTCCATTTCGCCCCGCTCTTGCTGGGGCGGGGATTTGGGGCAGAGGGCAGTCCTCCTCATCTGGCGCGTGCTGGCATTTTAACAGGGGTTCGTGTAATCGACCAGCATGCAGATATAAGCACGAGTGTGTGCAGTGTGGGGGGCGACATGCTCTCACCCAGTGTTTTCCCGGACAGCGCTTTGGAGACCAAGGGAGGGGTTCCGGGGGCAGGGGACAGCCTTCACACTTTGTATCGAAGGGCTCCTACTCCTATTGATCTGGACGTACTTGATTTGTGGTTGGCGGACTATCCTGATTTTGAGGCTGCTAAGATTTTGTCCTGGGGTTTCAGAGTTGGTTTCAGGATTGGTTATCAGGGCCCCCGGTTGGGCAGGTGGTCTGACAATCTCAAGTCTGCGAAGGAGTCCCCACAGGTTGTGCAGAAGAAGTTGGATGCTGAGCTTGCGGCGGGCAGGATTGCTGGTCCTTTTCTTAGTTGTCCTCTTCCTGATTTGATAGTCTCTCCGCTGGGTGTGGTACCAAAAAAGGCGGCTGATGAGTTTCGCCTCATTCATCATCTGTCTTGGCCTGAGGGTGCCTCCATCAACGATTTCATTGACCCGGTTGATTCAACAGTGACCTATGCTTCCGTGGACGACGCCTTGCAGCTCGTTCGCGCAGCAGGTATCGGTGCTTTGCTGGCAATAAGTGACATTCAGTCGGCTTTCCGGCTTCTGCCAATTCATCCTTGGGATTTTGGTCTCTTGGGTATGCACTTTGGTGGCTATTTCTATGTGGATAAGGTGTTGCCAATGGGCTGCTCGGTGTCCTGTTCCCTCTTCGAAACCTTCAGTACATTTCTGCAGTGGCGCTTCACTTTCGTCAGCGGCCACGCCCTGGTTTGTCATTACCTTGACGACTTTCTTTTCATTGGTGAGGGCCAGTCTGGGCAGTGTCAGTTAGCTTTGGAAATTTTTCAGGCTATGTCCAAGGAGCTGGGCGTGCCTTTGGCGCCGGATAAGACCGAGGGTCCGTGCACATCTCTGACTTTTCTGGGGATTGAAATCGATACCCTGGCTATGGTGGCCCGCTTGCCTGCTGATAAAGTGCGGGAGATGTCTGATTTCATCAGTTTGGTTTTGGGTGAACGCAAATTGGAACTGCGAAAGGTTCAGAAGCTTTTGGGGTATCTGAATTTTGCGTGTCGAGTTGTTCGGGCGGGTAGGACGTTTTGTAGAGGTCTTGGCCTCTTGAGTCCGGCGCCCGCCTGCCTCATCATCGGGTGCGCATTACCACAGCTGTACGTGCCGATTTGAGTATCTGGTTACGTTTCCTGCGAGATTTTAACGGTGTGTCCTTGTTTTTTGCGGATGAGGACATTGTGTGGCAGGTGCAGCTTTTCACGGATGCATCAGGAGCTAATGGCTTCGGCATCTTTTGGGAAGGACGTTGGTGCGCGGCTGGCTGGCCAGTGCATTGGCGGGAGCAGGGTCGCAGCATTGCGTTTTTGGAGCTCTTCCCGTTGTTGGTCGCTCTGTACATCTGGGGGGAGGAGTTTCAGAATCGTTCTGTGTTGTTCCATGTGGACAATATGGCTGTAGTTCACCTCGTTAATAAGCAGAGGGCCCGTGATTTGCGTGTATTGAAGCTCTTGCGCGCTTTCATGTTGCGGTGTCTACAACTGAATATTGTCTTTAAAGCTCGGCATGTTCCAGGAGCCACTAATTGCATCGCTGATTCTTTATCTCGCTTTCAGTGGTCAGAATTCCGCAAACTGGCTCCCGGGGCGGACCTAGAACCGACGGCGATCCCACAGTACGGGGGGAAATAGGTGGCGGACGGGCACGTATGGCGGACGGATCGCCACCGCCTGCATAATCGGCCCAATGTTAGGATGGAGCTAAATAAATAATCTCACCGGAAAGCCAGTGATAATTCCAACCCGGCAGTCCTAAAACTTCAACAGTGGTGAAACACGAATATTTTATGATGATCTGTGGGGAGGGAAAACAAAGCCCCTCTCACTTGCTCGACCATACAAAAGGACTGTGGTAAAAAGTTATTACCCTTCCAAGTTAGTAGAAACTGAGACAAAGTCTCACCTCTGCTCAAGTAATCCAATCCACAGGTGCTGCGAGTAAGAGATCGATTAAATCCGATTCATATCGATCTGAAAAGGAGTATTGCAAAGTTGCGTCAGGAAAAAGGGCTCAGGTGTCGATTAAGATAAGAGATGTAAGGCTAAGCGAAAGCGCAGAAGGATAAAGAGCAACTTACTATAGTTATTAGGATTAATTTTTCTCCCAGCGTTATGTATACCGGTCAAAACGAAGGTAATAAGGGTGCTGAACACGTGTGTGTGTTCCCCATCGCCTCCTAAAAAAAGAGACAAAAACCCATGTCCTGGTTAGCGGCTGGAGTCGGGACTCACGGCTAAGGGATAACAAATACAAGAGTCCCACTCCACAGGTGGAGTGCTTAGTGTGCAAAGCAGTGCTCCCACTTACTTGAGTATCAATAGGCAACGCGTCCTGGCGGCACCGATTCCATTGTTGGTGTGTGGTGCAATAGAAAACCCGGAAGTGATTATATAGTCACTTCCGTTGAAAACAACAAGACCGCGATTCACTTGTGAGGAGTACTCACAATATGAGTGTAACACTGTGAGGGATCACTCGAGGGAAAATTCAAATTAAGAGTGTTGGTTTAATGGACAAACAACAACATGTCATTGACACAGGGTTTTGCATGGGAGTAATTCGTACCAGCGATACGTGTCTGTCATGTGAGACTATAAAGGGTTTAAGAGTCAATTATAATGGCTGGAAATTAGCACGCGCAGGATCTTCCCTTCACACATTGAGGGGTTACAAGGGTCTCCTCTTCCCGGTCAGCACCATATCTAACAGTCTACACATACACACAGAAACATAAATTTGCTGAACGCCAATACTTCCTATGTACTAGGGGGGACCCAGGGAGAGCCAGGCGCGAGCTGGTCTTTCCCTGGGTGCGTTCGCGCGAGGGAAGAGCAGGTGGGGTTGATTAGGGGTTTATAAGGGGCGGTTAGGCAGGCGGGTGGGAAGTGCGTAGCGGGAGGCAAGGGAAGGGAGGTTATTTTTGCCGGCTTCGCGTGCGTGTTTACCCTGTCCGGTGGGCCATGGAGGAGGCGGCGGAGGTTAGAAGGGCTGTGCAGACGCTGCGTGCAGCCGGGCGCGAGGACCTTCTGCGGCCTGGCGTGCCAGCGGAGACGTGGGTAGGGTTGGCCCGCCCCCCTCGCAAGGCTTCAGAGGGCGTGTCGCGGGCGGTGACTGCTTGTTTGTCACCCGGCCCGGAGGAGGAGGAAGACAGTGACGCTGCCATGCCGGCGGCTTTGCCTCTGCCGGCGCAGGTTCCTGTGGCCTCGGAGCCCCCGCCCGATGACCCGGGCGCCCACCAGCAGGTATGTGTGTTGCAGGTGAGGAATGCTGGTTTGCGTGGGGCGCCCGGGGGGAAGCGGGGGCGCTCTGTGGGCCGGCAGGCACAGCGACGAGGCGGGCCCTGTTGAAAATGGCAATGTATATGCACATAAGCGGCGTTCATTTGTGTCCACTGTACCCCTTGTTGTAAGCAGAACGGATATCACTAAACACTGACTGTGTTATCCCGCCAGCATAGACCCATGCACACACGTACACGATAGCCATTTTAGGCACCATGGTCTCTCTGCCCGTTTGTTAAACCCCCGGCACCCCTCCCCGCGCGCACTGCTCATGCATCGGCCATAAGACCCTCTCCCTCTGCGTGACCCTGCTCTAGAAGTAGCACTCTTGCTTGACCCACACTCCCCCATTTCCTCCCAAGAACACCCTTCCCCTCAGCTGACGAGCCCCCCCCCAACTGCACTTGGCCTTTCGACCCGGTCCCAAGTCCTAAGACCAAGCCTCGTGGATGTACACCCCCCCCTTTTTCTGCCCAGCATAACAAAACCGTGATACACCAACCGAAGTGCCCGATCTTATAGCCTGCCCAACCTTTGATCTGATCATCCCCTCCTGCCCTCGTGTCCTGTAGGAATGTCCGGCTGAGAGATCACAATCTCTTGTTACATTCAGGAGGGGAGGATGACATCTGAGCGACTGGTATGGGAATAGGCCTGAAGCTGGGATTCCAAGCATGCTTTTTCCTACTTCAAAGCGTCTTTATTGCAATAAGGAATGTTTGTGCATCATAAACATGTGTATAAAAGACGAAGCCTCAGAGAAACTTGTTAGAGCACCTCCTGAAGACACTATGCGAGTGTCCGAAATGACAGGCTCTCCTCATGAGAAATAAAACTCTGTTCTTGTTTTCCTGCTTCCAGCGCCCGTCTCTTTATTTGGTAATTGTTCAAGATGGGAACTAAGAGGCGCCCTGCGCCAGCAGCCTGGGCATCAGGTGCGATATGGGCTGACTTTTCCACAAATGGCGTCCCAACGCGGGGTCTATCAGCGACATAAGGTCCGGTAAGAGAGGTCCAGACGATGGGGTGAACATCTAAACGATTGGAGTATACCTGCCTTGAGAGGGCCCTCGTCCGGCTGCCGATTGAATGAACTTCACCGATTCCGAACGGACCTCTCTCAAGTGACCTACTGTCCTGACTGGAATCCCACAGGAATGCTGCGGTAAAAACATGGAGAAAGAGAACGATTGGGCGCTGGAAAAGGGAAGGCGAAGAACTGCCCACACGGTCCGGTCCGGGTAAGGTTAAGTAGGACGTCTTTACGTCCGATTGGTAGGATGGCTTTATCCATCTGATTGATTGATTGATTGTACTTGAAGTATTGATTCTCTTTGAGACATTCTCTATTTGCAAACAGCGATGAATAGGAACGTTCCTCTCTCTTTGCAAATAGTGAAGGATAGGTAATGCAGACGTTTGTCCCCCATTGTAATCCGTCATGCCTATCTTTCTCCCCACTGATTGTTTGTTATCGATTTTTATCGATTATTGCTCTTTGAGATATTCCCTGTCTACAAACAGGGAAGAATAGAAATATTCTGCCCCCCTTTGCAGATAGTGAAGGATAGGTAATGCAGACGTTTGTCCCCTATTGTAATCCGTCATGCCTGTTTTTCTCCCCACTGATTGATTGATTGTCTGGACATTTATTGTTCAAGGAATAGTTCTTTTGAGACATTCCCTGTTTGCAAATAACGTAGAAAAGAAATATTCTGTCTAATCTTTGCAAGTAGTGAAGGGTAGGTAATGCGGACTTTTGTCCCCCGTTGTAATCTCTCGGGCCTATCTACTCCCCACTGATTGGTAAACTAGTTCCACCCGGACCATTTATTAGAGGTAGGTCATCTGGCTCGACCAGAGGGCACCCCCAATAAAAAGGACATATGCCACAATAACGAAGTAATCACCGTATCCTGTTAACAGAAACTTTAGCATGAAACACGGTAGGAGAAAAAAGGGAAGAAAGAAATAAGAAAGCAAAATCAGTAGGCCACTGATGAGTTTTTTTTTGATTTCACTACAAATAGGAAAACGTTAGAAATAGCTCATGATAAAACACATAATTTCGCTAGAAATAAGAAACATTAGAAATAAGCCCGTAATAGGAAACATGAAAATGGTGAAAGAAGCCAAGCTTGACATCGCAACGGCCACGAGGCAACCAGGCTTCGCCACCCCTCACTGCTCCAAACATGTCTGTCCCACCGCCTGCCACGCCCCAATAACGGTAACATGAGATAGATACAAATCAGCAGATACCTACCCCCTTTCTGGAAACTCCCGAAGTGCAACAGGTCCGCGGCTACGCCCATCCGGAAGACGAGATCTTCGGCACGTGTAGGGCGGGTCCTGCTGCCAGCCGTCGGCCGGAGGTCGTCGCATAAGATGGGCCAGAAGAGGAGCCGAGGCCGACGGGATCCGGGCGTCCCCTCTTCTTTCTTCAATAATGGCTGCGACAACACGGGGGGGGGATGTCTTGCCCATGCCACCGACCCCCCCCCCCTCGCATCTCCTGGTCCAGCCGCGGCTTGGTAGAAGCTCCCCGTTCGGCCCTGAAGCGGCGCCTTGCAGGCCAACGGGGGGGGATGTCTTGCCTATGCCTCCGACCCCCCCCCCCTCTCATCGCCTGGTCCGGCCATCATGAATATTAGCGCCGAGAAAAACGGCGTGGGGTGCGCTGGGAGGGAGAGGCGGCGCGAACGAGCCTCTCCCAACTCCCCAGGTGGAGGCCCCCAGCGGCACCCCCAACGTTCCACTCACCCGACGAGGGTTCGTCCACTCGTAAAATGGCGGTCGACCCTGCAGGAGCGGGTCCGGCGTGAAGAGATGGCCCGGTTGCTTGTTGATCAAGAAATTAGTCCCACAATCAAAAGGGTTCTCCTCGACTTTGAAGATTCTATAGGAGCCACGGGGGCCCCCGACCCTCGCAGACACCCCCGATGGGGAATGACTGCCATGATTGCCCGCGGAACGATGAAAATGTAGCCGCGAGACGTCGGCGCTCCCATGCTGACGCCAGCCTCAGTTTGAATGACTAAAATCCTGCAGACTACAGTTCGGATCAGTTCCGGTGAAAACCCAGTATGACCCGGTAGAAACAAAATTGTTGCCTCCCTCCCCCTTTTTGACTGATGGTTCATACCGCCGATCCTTTCTGTTGCCCTTTAACGGAACTTTTGGACTGCCGAAAGAGCCTCTGGGCCAACCACGAGTTGGTGGAGATTTTGACTATGCCTGGATCTGCCTGGCTGCACCCAAAATGGCGCTGGTACAGATGAAACTTTCAACTCCTTGTTGTACCCCGATTGCTCAGCCTTGGTGTCATGAAATATGTATGCAGTTTTTAAACACAATGAATTGATATGGGATGGGTAATGATTATGTGTTCGGACAATGAATTGACATGAGATGGGTACTGATTGAACATTCGGACAATGAATTGTTGTTGAGTTTTGGCGCATCATGATTATTGAAAGTTTGAATTTCAACACTTATGACACTCGCTCACACTGAAGTTTCGATATGATTTTATTGCACTTGTCGCACTTTTTATGAAATAAACGATCACCGACCCCATTAGGTTTTCCACTAATAAGTATCCCCACATGTACAGTTCCAGCCTGCTCCGTGGCCGGCCCATGGGGTTGTAGGCCCGTATTTGTGCACCGACATTCTTATTAAAGATTTTTGGAAAAAGCAAACGTAGTTGTCACGCGTAGATTGGTAAGTTTCGAATAAATGACCACTATTTCCGATATAACTAAAATACAGGTGAAATGGCTCAGCTCGATTAGTTAAGGGGCAAAAAGTTTAGTACGCAGAAATATTGCAAATATGAACGGTCCAGGTTTTTGTTGTATGTGTTTTTCATTTTTGTACAGCCTAAAGCAACCGCTAAAGATCCTGGTATTTAGACTATACTTTATATGCTACCTGTATCAGGAAAGTTGTTTTAAAATGCCCCTAAGTCACCCCGAAGGAGTGCCACCTGACCCCCCTGCACACGATCCGTAATACCACACTTGGGCGACCTATGCTATCCACAGGCTTCCGATAATCATCTCTCCCACACTAAACGGTCCACCTGGGCTCAAACGCCAAGTTGGCAGGGACTGCATCCCGTGGAGATAGGCCGAGTATGTAGTAAGTAAAAGCCTTTTCGAGTTTATGCGCGCTGATGTGTTTTTAAAATGCTGCCCCCGCCCCCCTTCTTTTTCCGTCTTTCTGCAGGTCACATCGGAACGTCGATTAAAGTACAAAAAAATGGTGATCTAGCGGACGAAGAGATGGGAAAAAGGGGTTCCATTATGGTGCCTACACACGACGAGCAAACAATACTATTTCTCTCCCTGAACTTAGCGCTTGGGAGGACAGCCATAAGCGGAAACTACAAAATATGACTTCGCTTGGCACCCCGAATAATACAACCAGGAATGACGTGCACTAACGAATAAATTCCTACGTTTAACTAGATAGGGAAAGTTTAAGGAATATTCCGAGATGAGGTTTACCCAAGTACCCTCCGCTTGGAGGACTAGGAATGTTGCCAGTGTTTAAAATCTACTACCTCCTTTTCGCACCCTCATAGACATGAAACTCAAAGCTGCCCCATTGTTCTCCCAACTGACACCCACTGTTGCCTCAGCCCACCGTGAGCATTAGCCCGACCAGGTTAGTTCTTGACCAATTGCCAAAGGCATATAAGTGTATGCAACCAAAGCCACCAGTGAAGGCAGCCGACGATAAAAGAGAAGAAAAAGGTAAAAAGAGCTTAGGATGCTAAGGATGCGCAGCATACAGGAAGAGATCATTTTGGCCAATAACTGTTCTATGTTTTGTCTTGGATTTTTGTATATAATACCAATAACTGTTCTATGTTTTGTCTTGGATTTTTGTATATAATACATGTACTGTCTCCCCCGCCTGAGTTTGTGTGCACGTAATGTATGGATCTACGTTGTCCCTCTGCCTGTGTTTCCGTATTACTTGACCCCTGCTGTTCTGTGTTGTGTGCGCACTGAATGGTCCATTATTGTACACGTTTCTCTCTCTCTCTCTCTCTCTCTCTCTCTCTCTCTCCATGTCATACGTGTACCGAATGGTTCGTTTAGAGTGCGGACTCTCTCTCTCTCTCTCTCTCTCTCTCTCTCTCTCTCTCTCTCTCTCCCTCTCTCTGAGGATCCCCCTGTTCCCTCCTCCCTTGTATGGTAACGTTGTGCCCCACCGGCACAAGCTTAATTGGGTCTCTTCGAACACAAAGGTGTTCGGCAAAATTGACAGGAACTAAAACGATTGTAACTTGCCATATTACTACCTCTCCTTTCTGCAAAACGATAGAACCCGAGTTGGTAATGAAAGAAAGGACAGGTAAGACGACTGATGTCCCCTAATCTGGCCTTTTTATAGGGGGACTATAACGTCAATGGTCTTCTGTTTTTCAGTTCGTTAGAAATGCAATCCCCAATGCCCAGATTGCCTCACCCCTCTGCACTTAAGTGCGGATGTCCAAAGCGTCCTTGCTTCTCCCGATTGACCCCAGCTCCCTGTCCAAAGCGCCCTCGCCTCTCCCGATTGACCCCAGCCCCATATCGGCTATCCCCGAAGCGTAATTGATGACCTTGATTAACCGTCGCTCCCCAAGAAAAGCATGTTTAACCTCTGCCCCCCTCTCATGATGATAACCCCCCTGCTTGCAAGAGTTAGCCGACCCCGAAGGGAAATGTAAGATTGTCAGTACTTGGGTTAAAAAGAAAAAGGGCGAGTCTCTACCTAAGGACTCGATTTCTAGTTTGATATAATACACTGTCGATAGGGGTCCGATTTCTCTCCACGTACGTCACGAATGAACGCCAAATAGGCTTACGAATTAAGTGGAAATGCCCTCCTACATACTCCATAAGTGATGACTTCTGACTGTGACCAATGAACCTATCCCCCACCTACTTAGGATTGGGGACGGAATTGAGATGTATAAATGTCTTCTCCTGCCAGTTTTTCTAAAACTTGTTTTGTACCCATTCAAAGATACAATCACCTGAGGAGAGGAGCTGGACGTGACGCACAGCCTGGCCACAGATCATGGAGCACGTGTGACCTCAACCAAAGGTGGAGTCGCAGAGCAACGAGACGCGGGACGAGGCACCACTCTCAAACTCGGCAGATGAAGGAATGAAGGGCTGCCTTGAAGCCCTCGATTTGCTGACCCACTCGTGCCTGAAGTCCCCGTCCCTTTTGAGCCCGACTGATGGGCCTGCCTGCTCATCGTCCTTTGCTCCTTTGGTCCCTTGGTGTGTTCAAAGATCTGATCCCACTCCGCCCTCTCTTCCCTTGATTATTCAACAACATCACCCTTTTCGCATAACTTTTGACTCAGGAAAAGAAGAGCAGCATTTAGATAGAATAAGGTTTTGTCACGAAAGAAGAAAGACACGCAGGTGCCCAGCATGAGGCACCCCTAAGAAGATCAGTTAGGAAACAGGGCTGTGATCTAACAGCAGAGGACTGATCGCACCCTGCAACGCGTAAGGATGAACACGAGCTGGACGTATAGCTCCACCGCCGGTGCTCAACAGCGCCAACGAAAGAAGACGGACTCTGTTAAAAAGACATTGTGACGAAGACCCCCCCCTTCCTGAACTTTCTACCCACCCCTTGACTAATTGCTTGTATCGAACTGAATTTCTCCCTCAACCATTTTTTGTATTGCTTTCTAAAACGTTTCATCGGTCACTCATGTATTTAGTTTTCCAAAGGTCTCTTATAGCACTGACAAGACCCGAAGGTATCAGAGCACTTTTTACTGTATGATGATGTCACCGGAGAGAAAGTCAGAACGTGATTCTATAATGTGTCGGAACCTTTTTCTTGATTGACCCCGACTAAATATTATGCCGATCTCTAGACTTGTATGAATAACCCAACAAATGTAAAATCATATGTACCGCATTCCGCCAATCGTATCGACTGTATAGAAATGAACTAGCTTATGTAAAAAAGCGGCGACTGTTGAAAATGGCAATGTATATGCACATAAGCGGCGTTCATTTGTGTCCACTGTACCCCTTGTTGTAAGCAGAACGGATATCGCTAAACACTGACTGTGTTATCCCGCCAGCATAGACCCATGCGCACACGTACACGATAGCCATTTTAGGCACCATGGTCTCTCTGCCCGTTTGTTAAACCCCCGGCACCCCTCCCCGCGCACACTGCTCATGCATCGGCCATAAGACCCTCTCCCTCTGCGTGACCCTGCTCTAGAAGTAGCACTCTTGCTTGACCCACACTCCCCCATTTCCTACCAAGAACACCCTTCCCCTCAGCTGACGAGCCCCCCCCAACTGCACTTGGCCTTTCGACCCGGTCCCAAGTCCTAAGATCAAGCCTCGTGGATGTACACCCCCCCCCCCTTTTCCTGCCCAGCATAACAAAACCGTGATACACCAACCGAAGTGCCCGATCTTATAGCCTGCCCAACCTTTGATCTGATCATCCCCTCCTGCCCTCGTGTCCTGTAGGAATGTCCGGCTGAGAGATCACAATCTCTTGTTACATTTAGGAGGGGAGGATGACATCTGAGCGACTGGTATGGGAATAGGCCTGAAGCTGGGATTCCAAGCATGCTTTTTCCTACTTCAAAGCATCTTTATTGCAATAAGGAATGTTTGTGCATCATAAACATGTGTATAAAAGACGAAGCCTCCGAGAAACTTGTTAGAGCACCTCCTGAAGACACTATGCGAGTGTCCGAAATGACAGGCTCTCCTCATGAGAAATAAAACTCTGTTCTTGTTTTCCTGCTTCCAGCGCCCGTCTCTTTATTTGGTAATTGTTCAAGATGGGAACTAAGAGGCGCCCTGCGCCAGCAGCCTGGGCATCAGGTGCGATATGGGCTGACTTTTCCACAGCCCCCTCTGGGTTCGGCGAAGAAGCCCTTGGTGTGTCCTGGTACACGGCGGGGGAGGAGTCTCGAGTCTGTGAGCCTTCCCCGGGCCCGCGTTACTGCCCCTGTGCCCGGAGGTCCCCCCTTCCCGGGGTCTGTGTTGCCGGTTGGGGCTTCGCCCTGTTTATGGGTTCATGGGAAATGTTACTTGCTGTCTCCTGCGCCTGAGGGGCTGGGGCAGGCCCAACCCCCTTTACCTAGTGTTGGGGTTAGGGGCTGCCCGGATGTTGAGGCTTCCCCCGCTGAGTTGTTCAGTTCCCCCCCAGGGGGGCCCCCTTGGCCTCAGATGCTGTCCATTTGAATGATGTGTTCCCCCCCACCCCCCTGGCCCCCAGGTCCACAGCTCTTGGTTATGTTGGCCTTCCTGCTGCCTCACAGCAGTCGCAAGCTTCTGGTGGGTTGGGCCTGGACCTTCGGGGGGCGCCCTCCGCCCCCTGCCAGGTTACGTTCCCGGCTTCTCGTGAGATGTCCGGTGTTTCACAAGGTGGTTTGGTGGACGGGTCAGGTGGTGTCTCTGGGTTTGCGACGGTGGCCGGCCCTTCGGTGGGTGTTTCCCATGGCTCTGTGGGGGGTGGCTTTCTTGCAGGTTCTTCACAGTCTGGCTCAAGCGGCCGCAGTTTGCAGGTCGCGACTCCAGCTGGGCGGCTGTTAGCTGGTTCTACGGGCTTGGGAGCTGTCCATACGGCTGTTTCCAGTGGTGGGATCACGGGAGAGTCATCTGGAGCGGATCTCTCTTCTGCAGCTATGCGCGCGCGGAGTTTTCATGACATTGATTGGCAGTTTTATGATGGGGGTATTGGAGATGGGGCTCTGCCCAGTGGCAGTGCACAAGTTTCATTTTCTGGAGATGGTTTATATTTGGATATTCATGATGATGCTTTGGAAGAAGGGGAATTGAGGGATCAAGATGTTGGGCTTTTGGCAGCACGGGCCCAGAAGGGTGGGCTGGGGCAACCCCCTGTTTCTCGTATCTTGCAGGCGTCATGTGCGGACCATGCAGCGGTACGTGAGGCGGCGAGGAGTAGACCACCTCAAGGGGATCATGTGGATTTTCAGCAGAAGTCGGCACAGTTGCCTAGAGGTAAGGATGGATGGTGGGCTGTGTGGAACCCAAGGGAGAGTCTCCCGGCTAAGCGTACCAGATCAATCGGTATGGGTGATGGGGTTATTGGTGAGCGAGTCGCTCTGGCACCGAGGCTTGAGCGGCCGGTGAGTTTGAATGTTTCTACTGTGCAAACTACAGGGGCTGTTTCTCACTTTGGGGCTGGGGTGGCTGCTGCACAACCTGTTACGGAGGATAGTATCCTGCCTAAAAAATTGCCTTATTCTGGGGTGGGGATGCCTTTGGGGTCCCATTTGTCTGAGAAAACTAAAACTTGCATCTGGAGTGGTGAATTTGTGGATGTGTTTCGGCTTCTCCATAGAGATGTTCAAGCTAAGGAAGGGTCGAAGGAGGAGGAATTGGAATTGGCTCGGAGGCCTCGAGTCCCGAAGTCTATTGAGAACTGGACTTCGGCCTTTCTAATTTATGCAAGCGTTTATTGCCAGCGTCATCCGGGTAAGGCGGTTGACATGTTTAAATATGCTGATGTCATACGTAAAGCTCATAGTTATTTTGGAGGTTTTGCCTGGTTGTCGTACGACGAGGAGTTCCGGGCCCGTATGAGTGTTTTTCCGGAGCGTTCCTGGGGTGAGGTTGATGCGGAATTGTGGCTCCAGTGGATGGCATCTGCTCACCCGCCCGCTACGACCCACACGGCTAGCGGACAGCCAGTGCATTATCGGCCCTTTCCATTTCGCCCCGCTCTTGCTGGGGCGGGGGTTTGGGGCAGAGGGCAGTCCTCCTCATCTGGCGCGTGCTGGCATTTTAACAGGGGTTCGTGTAATCGACCAGCATGCAGATATAAGCACGAGTGTGTGCAGTGTGGGGGGCGACATGCTCTCACCCAGTGTTTTCCCGGACAGCGCTTTGGAGACCAAGGGAGGGGTTCCGGGGGCAGGGGACAGCCTTCACACTTTGTATCGAAGGGCTCCTACTCCTATTGATCTGGACGTACTTGATTTGTGGTTGGCGGACTATCCTGATTTTGAGGCTGCTAAGATTTTGTCCTGGGGTTTCAGAGTTGGTTTCAGGATTGGTTATCAGGGCCCCCGGTTGGGCAGGTGGTCTGACAATCTCAAGTCTGCGAAGGAGTCCCCACAGGTTGTGCAGAAGAAGTTGGATGCTGAGCTTGCGGCGGGCAGGATTGCTGGTCCTTTTCTTAGTTGTCCTCTTCCTGATTTGATAGTCTCTCCGCTGGGTGTGGTACCAAAAAAGGCGGCTGATGAGTTTCGCCTCATTCATCATCTGTCTTGGCCTGAGGGTGCCTCCATCAACGATTTCATTGACCCGGTTGATTAGACAGTGACCTATGCTTCCGTGGACGACGCCTTGCGGCTCGTTCGCGCAGCAGGTATCGGTGCTTTGCTGGCAATAAGTGACATTCAGTCGGCTTACCGGCTTCTGCCAATTCATCCTTGGGATTTTGGTCTCTTGGGTATGCACTTTGGTGGCTATTTCTATGTGGATAAGGTGTTGCCAATGGGCTGCTCGGTGTCCTGTTCCCTCTTCGAAACCTTCAGTACATTTCTGCAGTGGCGCTTCACTTTCGTCAGCGGCCACGCCCTGGTTTGTCATTACCTTGACGACTTTCTTTTCATTGGTGAGGGCCAGTCTGGGCAGTGTTAGTTAGCTTTGGAAATTTTTCAGGCTATGTCCAAGGAGCTGGGCGTGCCTTTGGCGCCGGATAAGACCGAGGGTCCGTGCACATCTCTGACTTTTCTGGGGATTGAAATCGATACCCTGGCTATGGTGGCCCGCTTGCCTGCTGATAAAGTGCGGGAGATGTCTGATTTCATCAGTTTGGTTTTGGGTGAACGCAAATTGGAACTGCGAAAGGTTCAGAAGCTTTTGGGGTATCTGAATTTTGCGTGTCGAGTTGTTCGGGCGGGTAGGACGTTTTGTAGACGTCTTGGCCTCTCGATGTCCGGCGCCCGCCTGCCTCATCATCGGGTGCGCATTACCACAGCTGTACGTGCCGATTTGAGTATCTGGTTACGTTTCCTGCGAGATTTTAACGGTGTGTCCTTGTTTTTTGCAGATGAGGACATTGTGTGGCAGGTACAGCTTTTCACGGATGCATCAGGAGCTAATGGCTTCGGCATCTTTTGGGAAGGACGTTGGTGCGCGGCTGGCTGGCCAGTGCATTGGCGGGAGCAGGGTCGCAGCATTGCGTTTTTGGAGCTCTTCCCGTTGTTGGTCGCTCTGTACATCTGGGGGGAGGAGTTTCAGAATCGTTCTGTGTTGTTCCATGTGGACAATATGGCTGTAGTTCACCTCGTTAATAAGCAGAGGGCCCGTGATTTGCGTGTATTGAAGCTCTTGCGCGCTTTCATGTTGCGGTGTCTACAACTGAATATTGTCTTTAAAGCTCGGCATGTTCCAGGAGCCACTAATTGCATCGCTGATTCTTTATCTCGCTTTCAGTGGTCAGAATTCCGCAAACTGGCTCCCGGGGCGGACCTAGAACCGACGGCGATCCCACAGTACGTATGGGCATTGGGGGATTGAGGGTGCACCACTTGGTCGAGAATTCCGTGGCTGCCTCCACCCGTCTGAGTTATTTGAAGGCCTGGCATGAGTTTTTACAGTTTGGTGAGGAGATGGCGGGTCCAGCACGGGCTGTGTTATCTGATGAACAATTCCTATTGCAGTTTGTGTTGCATTTGGCGGACAAAGGCCTCTCCCACACGACCATTTCGGGCAAGTTGGCTGGGGTGTCCTTTTATGGGCTGCTTTGGTGGGGGAGGGATCCTGTTGGGGGGGGTGTTGGTTCGGAAAGTTTTAAAAGGTTTGGGTAGGCTTCAGGCTGGTGCTCAGAAGTTACGGCAGCCGGTGACTTTTGATTTGCTTCAGCTGCTTTTATCGCAATTGGAGGTGTGCTGCTATGATGCATTTGAGTGTCAGAAATTTCGTTTGTGTTTTGTGTGGTTATTCTTTGGGGCGTTTCGGGCCTCTGAACTGCTGGGTTTGAGGGATAGAGTGGGTATGACCAGCAGTGAGGTAGTGGTGGAGCATGACAGGGTGCGTATGTGGTTGCGTATGTCCAAGACTGATCAGATGGGGAGGGGTAAGTGGGTGTTTTTGGGAAGGAGCGGTGTGTCTTCTTGCTGCCCTGTTGGGGAATGGGAGGTTTTTGTGTCATCCCCTCACTTTGCTTCGGGGGCAATTTTTTGTCATGCTGATGGCAGCCCCATTCTTGTTTCTCAGTTGTTGGCTGTACTTCGCAAGGTTTTGTTGGGTTTGGGGCGAGATCCTTCCCAATTTGGTACACATTCCTTCAGGATTGGGGCAGCGACAGAGGCCACCAGGTTGGGGTGGGATTGGTCCCAAATTAGGCGTATTGGGCGTTGGCGCTCGAGATGTTGTGAGAAGTATGTGAGAAAATAGATCGCCTTTGCTTTGCCTAACATTTCTTTTTCTCCTAGGTCCTTGGCCCTTGGTCGCTGGAGCAAAACGGAGGGTGTGGATTCTTGGCCACTCTTTTGTTAAAAGGGCTGCTGTCGCCGCTGCACGTCAGCTTTGTGGTAGATCACTTGGTTTAAGCAGTCTGACACATGAAGTCTCTTGGCATGGCACAGGGGGCATGCGTTGGGGCGGACTCTTTCCCGCCTTGACTTCTCTGATATCAGGGGTTTGGGGGGGCCCCCGGATCTCCTGGTTTTGCACCTTGGGGAAAACGACTTAGTTTCTCTATCGGGTTTGACTTTGCTGAAGTTGATGAAACAGGATCTTGAAGTCATCAAGGACACATGGGTGAGCACCATGGTGATATGGACTGAGTTGGTGCCTCGGCTGACTTGGCATGGGGCGAGGAGTTATTCAGCCATGGAGAAAGCCAGACGCAAAGTGAATCGAACCATGAGACTTTTTTGTAACCATTTATGCATATACAGTTTGGCTCATCATCATTTGCAAGTTTCAGAGACGCATTTATTCTGTGAGGACGGTGTCCACCTGTCCAAATTGGGCATTTCCTTTTACCTTTTGGAGCTCCGGGACTTGATAGCTAAGGTTCTTCAGGTGCAGTTGTGGTGTGCTCCTTCCCTTTGAGTGGGGCAGGAAAACGCTAAAGGTTTTCCTGGGTGGCGGTTTTTGCTAGTGGGGTGGGCAGCCTGGAGCGGGTTGGCCATCCTGAAGGGTAGCTCATTGGGTAATCCAGGGGGTATTCGGCAAGAGTTAGTTTCGGGTTCAGTTAGGTAGGGATGTTTAGGCATACTATGTAGATTGGAATGTTTTGAAATAAATAAATAATTAATGTGTTAAAGAAATGTTTTATGCACCTGTCTTAAAATAAAGTGGCCTTTCTTGCTCCTAGAAGAAGTGTGGACAGTGATTTTCTTGCGCGAGGGGGGACCCAGGGAGAGCCAGGCGCGAGCTGGTCTTTCCCTGGGTGCGTTCGCGCGAGGGAAGAGCAGGTGGGGTTGATTAGGGGTTTATAAGGGGCGGTTAGGCAGGCGGGTGGGAAGTGCGTAGCGGGAGGCAAGGGAAGGGAGGTTCTTTTTGCCCCATCCCACCCTCCCCCTTTTTTTCTATTAGTTAGGTTTTACTCTGCGGTGCTCTAGGCGCTGCTCTGGTCTTCGGGCCTTGCAACTGTTAGGACAGGTGTCTTGTTCTTTCAGGAGGCGGTTTTTGCTAGTGGGGTGGGCAGCCTGGAGCGGGTTGGCCATCCTGAAGGGTAGCTCATTGGGTAATCCAGGGGGTATTCGGCAAGAGTTAGTTTCGGGTTCAGTTAGGTAGGGATGTTTAGGCATACTGTGTAGATTGGAATGTTTTGAAATAAATAAATAATTAATGTGTTAAAGAAATGTTTTATGCACCTGTCTTAAAATAAAGTGGCCTTTCTTGCTCCTAGAAGAAGTGTGGACAGTGATTTTCTTGCGCGAAAACCCTTATCTTGGCTGGCAGTCCTACAGGAGGACTGCCAAACTCGTAATCAGCCCCTTATTATAGGAGATAGATAGATAGATAGATAGATAGATAGATAGATAGATAGATAGATAGATAGATAGATAGATAGATAGATAGATAGATAGATAGATAGATAGATAGATAGATAGATAGATAGATAGATAGATTGATTTTGCAAACCTCCAAGGATATCATTTGGTCCAGACTGCAGCGTGAACAGGAGGGACAAAAGAAAAGGATGGAATTGAGTATCACCTCCAGAGTCAGGTGAGTGCCTAGTTAGAAACAGCAGAAATCAAACTGCCAGACTTAACACACATCACCAGCAGCACAATAGATACTGGTTAGATCATGAATAAACAGTAGGTGCAGGTAAAATTAATAAAAAAACCTCTACTGCTCCTAAAGCAATACGAAATGAATTACTACTGCACACAACATAAAAACTCAAATGTGTCCCTTCGAGCAGATGGCATTTACCATAAATAAGGCAGAGACTGCAGTCATTGTAACTAAAGACGCTGAATGCATGATGCTAGAGCTGATACCAGGACATGACGCATTCAGGAGCATAGTACAGGGGTTGTAAATAAAATCTTGCAGTGGAATAGAACAGACTCTTGCAAGGGACAACATATACTGTGGTGCATGCAGGGACAGGACACAGAAATTGAATAGAGTCCTGTACAGGGATGCCTAAATTGTGACAATAGCATGCACTGGCAGAGCCAATACCTCTGGCACAACTACAGGCGATTCTAAGTGGTTGAGAGCTAATCTCTACAATGGCTTCATGAAGAAGAGCTCAGATTTATAAAGATTTTTCAAGACTTTGGACCAGATTTACTAAAACGTTCTTCCGGGTTTAAGTCACAAAAGTGATGCAAATAAGTGTTGATTCTGAGATATACTTTACAGCACAAAACAAGTAGCCCTGCTGTACAAAACCTATACTTGACACCACGTCACCTTCAGGTAACTACATTTGAAATAATATTTAAAATAACGCACAGCTTAAATGAAAATTAATTGCAAGTTATATCAGTGAAAAATGCATTATCATCCATTATGAAACCTCTATTAGTTAATGCTGTGCACCAGAGAACCACATAACTGAATCTGGTTAGTGCAGTGGAGAATAGTGACTTGTGTATGTTTAGTGCTACAAGGTCCAAGTCTTTGACAAAAAGCACTATGAACAAGTAAGTCATTATTTGAAACTTGCATTACTCACAGTATTGGATAGGCTGCTACAAAAGGCGCAAAAAAAGGTTTGAGATAAAATAAGGGCCTCCAAAATATAGGTTTTAGTAATACCCAGACTGTATGTAGTGGAACATTTTTATATAACTGTCTTTTAAAAGCAAACACTTCACACATTAGCTGGTAACTCCCATACAATACCTCTCAAAAGGATAAATGTTACCAAGAAGCTTCAAAAGATTCCATCAATTAAAGCCATTACCATCTTCCAAGCACCTTTTATGTTTGCAGATTGACCAGGTGTGCACATTTACATTTCTTTGGGGCAAGCAGGCCTGCCCCACCCTCGGATTCACAGCACAGGAGACTCCCTGCCATACGCTTTACCAGAAGCATTTCAATAGTCTGAACTAAGCGTCCCGAGATGGTTGTCTTTTCAAACACAGCACCATGAATTTGTAGATATAGTACACTTCAGCTTTCTCCCTTTCAAGCAATGAAATGCTGCAAATTTAGGGGCATATTATCAAGAAACAGCGTTAAAATTATCGCCGCTTTAGCTGCAGGAAACTGCGCTAGAGCTGCGATAATGGGCTTGATAATATGCTGTTGTGATTTCCCATAGAAGCCCATGTTCTGGTGTGAACATGGGCTTCTATTGGAATTCTCCAGGGCATAATATCAAGCCCATTATCGCCGCTTTAGCGGCTGTTTCTTGCCACTAAAGCGGCAATAATTGAAACGCCCTTCTTGATAATATGCCCCTTTAGTTGTTGCACTGCATTGTGTGAATTCTTCATACATCTGTGCCTTTGTGCTGCCATATAAATGTTACTTTCGTTTTTTAATTTTGCTTTCAAGCACAGAACATTTTTTGTGCTAGAAAGTTAACCTTAAAATTGTGCTTTGTGCTACTTTCCATCAAGGGGGCGATCCATGAGTGGTACTTGGACATTCAAATACTACTACACATGGATTTTGATGCAAAATCAGATCTACAAAGATGTTGAAAGATGACTATCTAATAGAAAATACCATCTCCTTGAGACAGGTGTTACATAGAAGAAAAGTATTTATCTCATCTAACATTTCACACATTGCAGCACAGGGGAAGGGAAGAAAGCAGCAGCAAGCCATATCTAGTAAAGATGGCTCTGTGCTGGTCTCTCCCTCTAATGCAACTCAATGCAGCAACTATGGTTGCTGCACTGTTATCTGCTATGTTTTTAATACGTCTAGGCCCAGATTTATAAACACTGCCTTAAGCAAACAAGAAGCACAGTGTTCAAGTGGGATTTACAATCCAGCTCAAATTGCTTTGCATTGTAACCCAAAGCTACCCAAAGCTGAACAAAGCTCTGCTTTGCATTACTTTGCATCAAGGCAATGTTCCATGGTTGGTGCATGGGTGTTCCCATGCAACCACCTACGTAATTTGACAAAAAATACCTTTGTAAAATATTTGTAGACATGGATTTGCTCCAAAATTCTCTGTCTCCTTGAGAAACGCATATTTTCATATTTTCTAGTTTTTCCCACTTTGCACGTGTGCTGCATTGTACAGCAGAACTACAACATGGGAAAAGCCTTAAAGTGTAGTTTTTGTGTTAGAAGGGACCCCTCACAGTTCAAACAATATACTTCACATATGCACTAAGCATTATGTCACAAGAGTGTCTTTGTTGGCGCTTGGCTTTCTAAAGTGTGTCAACGCAGTTAGAGAGAAGAGACACATCTTAGTAGATATGGCTGTTTTGCACTCTTCCCGTTCACACAGCACAGCTACTTTATTTCTTGCCCTGTGTTACGTGGCTTCTATGTAACTCTAGGCCCTAGTGTTACTGTAAACATTTCTTGTTTCATTCTATGTACTCCAAATTACACAGTCCAGTGTATTTCCAAGAGTGGGTCCAATTTTATCTGCTTGAGAACTACATGGTTCTCACACTCACTAAAACCGAGCCCAGTCACTCAACTGTTATTTATTATCTACCTCCCCCTAAGTGTACTGCATGTTAGCATCATGATGAAGGTCATGAACGTGACCTGTTTAGGAAGTGGTGAACTTTTTAGGGGTCGATGCAATGGTAATGAAGAGGTGTGCCCAGCAAGAGGATCTACTGAGTCAGTATGACTGCAGGACACTCAAAGTTTCAGCGCATGGAACAGACACCAATGGGATTTGCTTTTTTATTACAGACTATAAGGGGCATATTTACAAGCCCCTTGTGCCCCTGAACACTGAAGCATCACTTTTTTGAGGCTCCGGTGGTGCACAGTGCAGGCCCATATCTGCAAGACCACACAAAGCCATCCTGCATGACGTTTTATGACTTTGTAGATAAGGTGTAAGGCCGTGCAGCGTAAGTTGCTGCTTTGCCTTACGGTGCCTTACATTGCGACAGAGAGGCGTGCCGTAGGTGTTTCTGTGGGTGTTCCCACACAACACCCATGTATTTTGTCACTGCCCCAAATTTACAACGTAGCGTGAATCTGGGGTACCGCCAAAAACATACACCTTCCCAGAGCAGCTGTAATGAGGAAAAAAGTTTACATTTCTCCTCGTTTTATCCTCTTTCCAAGTGTGCTGCATTCTGCAGCACACATAGAAAGAGCACAATGCCTTTCATGATTGTTTTTGTGCAGGAGGAGACCCTTCCAAAGCAAAAGCAATCATGGCAGTAACTCAGACACGCTTCCACCATGGTGCAAGGGTGCCTGTGTTGGCGCACAGCTGCAATTTTTTCTGGCTGAACGGACAGGAATGCACTGTATCTTATAAATATGATGTATTGTTGTCCTTTCAAATTGGCATAAGGCAGTGCAGCAGAATGACTTGTGGCGCTGCCATATGCCAATTCTTTGTAAATATGGCCCTAAATGGGCTAGCCACAGTGGCAGGCCTCAGCACCCTGTTTGGTGGCTCGTACTGAGTCGGTCCTTCACCTGTTGGAGTTCACACAAGGACCTTGGCATCCCATAGGCTCCTAGCTTCAGTACCAGCTGAAAAGCAGGCCAGGGGACAGGCAGCAGGCACAGGGAACAGACAAGAATCTGCTGGTGAAGGATGCCACCGTAAGCTCGGGATGTGTTTGGGTCTGGATACACTATTCTAAGCACACTGTGGAGGCTTTCACTGATAACATGGATAAAGGTCCTTAGCGGCAACCATTTTAATGTTGCATGGCCATAGAGGTAGGTGCAGGGCTTTATTACTGAAAATACGAAAGCCATCAGTTGTTATTTTTACTATGTGATGCATTTTGGCACACATTTTTCGTATGTATGAGCAAAGAGGCAGGGCCATCTGTAAAACATGGATGACATTTGCTGGTGGAAGTGTCTCAGTCACTGCGCCATGACAACTGCTGTTGCTGCAAGTGTCACTCAGTTTTTGTGGGGGGGTGGGCAGTTTGGGGACAGTTTTACATTATGTGAACTTGGCCCAGGGGCATTAGAGCACGAACATGTCACATATATATCTCTGGTGACGATCCCCGGATTCGAACGTCGCTCCCCATGTTCAAAGTTGACAGTGCCTTCCATTAGGCAACATCCTTTTGTGCATAATTTTGTTCATATGTCCCTCTCCAAATTTACCGCATACGACTTTTCAGTGGAGAGCTCGTGGGAGATGTATAGTGACACTAGACGGGGGGTTCTTTCTCAGTAAGTCCCTTCGAACTGCATACGGAGACCGAATGAAGGAGATCACTGACAGAATATCGGAATGAAAAATATTGTGTGGACAGAATATTGTGTCAAAAATAACGAGGACCAAAATATCTATTGGGGTATTTTCCTCCAAATGTCTCTACTCTGTTTTAAAATTAAGTACTGACTTTCCCCTGTGTAAAGATGAGCCAAAGTTGTCTCCACAGCCAGTTATTATGCATCAACATATTATTGGTTGTGGGTGATGTATGATGTATTCTATTGCATTGCAATTGCATTTATATAGCGCTTACTACCCCTGACGATGCGTTGAAACGCTTTTTCAGCGAGTAGCACGCTACTCCAGATTCTATAAAGGATTAGTGGTGAATTAGTATAGTGAAATATGAAAGTAAATTGGGTGGTGGATATGTTAGTCAGTTATTTGGATTCAGAAGGATAGTGGAGGGATAGAAGAGGGAAAAAGGTTTGCATTCATATAGCGCTTTCTATGCAGAGGTTGGAGCTCGGTGGGAAGTCTCCTTGTCTTTCCTTCACCAGGGGCTAGCAGGATTCTTGCCAGGGGACAGATAACAATGATCTCTGTACAGTTCTCCAGCATTGTTAATAACAGGAACTGCTTGCTGCATTTCTTAAAGACACTATTCAGCCTCGTTTCATGGCCACTATAAGATCTTCTGTAAGTCTGTTTTTACAACTAAATTGTCCTATTGCTGTCTGCATGAAACCCTGTTTACACATTAATACTAATGCTACACTCGCCGGTTTTGGTGGAAAAAAATGCTGGGAACCAGCTTTGTGTATCGTGTTTAGCAACCTTATAAGGAGAAGTTTACGAATTTAAAGTGAAAGCTCTTAACCTTTTTTCTGATCAAAAAGAAAGTTGTGTGTCTCCTGCAATCACATTACTCATCTGGTTGTGTAAGCAATTAAATAAAATGTTAATAAAAACAGTAAAAGAGGCTGCATGTCTGATCCTTACAACCCTTCAAGGCTTAAATGAACTAAGCAGCAAATTACTTTTTATCCAAGACTGAAATTACATCATATTCATAATTCATATTTTATTTCAGACATCTGCTGCTGATTGCATTACATTTAACTAAAATTAGATGAAACTCGGAATGCAATTAAGCCTTTGCCAAATACCCCGACCAACCAATATTCGCAAACCTCGGTGGGGGCTTTTGGAGCCTCATATGTAATTACGAGCTATTTTCTGGCTGTTTTAAAAGTCTGACAATTAGCTACCTTTATTAATCACACAGATAAACAGAAAGCAGAGAGAGGCAACGTTCCTTGAAATTCCTAAAAGGATTTTACTTTAATTACACACCACATAGCGCTGAGATTCATTTTGAATGTTGATTTGTTTTGCACTGACATGTTGACGGCGAGTTCTCAATTTTTCTGTCGTGTCTGTTCAACAAAGCAGGGATACACACCTTTCAGTGCCGTCAGCGTTCCGCGAATAATGCATGTCGTGCAAATGCGGAATTTTACTAGGCTCAGCTGGACTTTTCTGAAGAGTTGCAGAGCTTATCTGACGTCATGAAAAGTTCCTGTGTGGAGTTAACCCCTCCCTGCTATGTGCTGTAACTACTACCGCACACATCGGAATTCTGTTTTCACGGTCATTACAGTACAGCAGGTCGGATGTGCCTAGTAGATACCAAATGTTCCCATAAAGAAAATCGGGATACAAGGTATTGATTCTACCCAGTTAATATCCACCTCCTTAAGTCAGTATTTACTAGATACCATAAATACCGCAGGTCACTGGATTGCACATGGTGTCACCAGGCCCGGCTCCAGGAATTTTTATTTGGGTGGGCCAAGGTTGCATTTGGGTGGGCCACTGGGACTCAATTTGTCGCATATATTTCTGGGCAGGCCTGCTTCAGGGCCCTCATTTATCTCTTCTTACTCTTGCAAGGCCCAGTAAAACGCACTATTTTCCAAATCTCTTTCTAAATTTTATTACTCTCAAAAAGGGCTTTTTCCTTGTAATGTTCCTTTGATGGGAAGAGGCGGATTCTGAGGTCGGGATATCAGGCAAATGACACTTCTCGGGCTCCCTCTGTGCGAGCCTTCAGGGAGAATCCCTCTTCATTACTACCTCCACCTGACCACAGACTTTGCAACACACTCCCTTACAGGCTTGAATATCCACTACTCCTCTCCAGTGCACCTTATGCCACAGCTGACCTTGGGCCCCAACCCCATATCAGGCACCATCGGGCTCCACTTTCATTTTGCCCGGTAAAAACATTAGAAAAATCACCTTCAAACTTAAAACATTGAATATAGCAGTAAATGTAATAGGCACGCACTTTAAAGTATGTTCCACAGTAGCCCTTATGACCCGACTGCTAATTAAATAAACAAAAACAGAAAGGCCATGACAGGGCCGGCTTTATCGCTGATGAGAAAGTCTTTTTTGGTGCCACACCAATAACCATTCTCCGTAAATACCTTTACTACCACCTTCCAACAGTGCCCCTCATCCCTCCATGACCCCCCCTATTGACCTCCTCCTCAGATTTCCTCACTGTCTCACGCCACAAGTGCCCCTCATATCCCCATAGCCCCTCCCCCTCATGACCTCCTCCTTGGAGACCAGTACCCCTTATCTCTCTGTAGCCCCTCCCACTCAAGACCTCCTCGTCTAACTCCCTCACTACCACCCTACACCAGTGCCCTCATCCCTCCCTAGCTCCCCCTCCACCCCATGACCTCTTCCTCGGATTCTCTCACTACCACCCTCCATCAGTGCCCCATATCTGTCTGCAGCCCCCCTCATTACCTCCTCCTCAGGCTCCCTCCTGCCACCCTCCACCAGTGCCCCTCATCGCTCCTTAGCCCCTCCCACTACCTTCTCCTCGGATTCCCTCACTGCCACCCTCCAACAGTGCCCCTCCTCTTTACGTAGCCCCTCTCTCATATGCATTTCATTTGTTGTATAGCGCTACTCATATCAGTGTAGTGTGTGTCAGTACTTTACATCACACACACATTATACAGAGACAATGAATCATACAAGTATGTAAATCAGTCTATAGGGAATGTCACATAAGCCAATGAGGATTACAAGGTGTATGAATCACATGTCATCCATACTGGTGGGCAGTATATTTTAAAAGGGTTTGGTATGGGGAAACACAACCTTAGGATTTAAAGACGATTACATGGGGGTCAGCTTTACTGATAAAAATGTATATCTGTCCAAACAGGATGTATGACGTTACAACGCACACTTTTACAACGCATACCTTTAC
This sequence comes from Lissotriton helveticus, assembly GCF_964261635.1. Classification (NCBI taxonomy): domain Eukaryota; kingdom Metazoa; phylum Chordata; class Amphibia; order Caudata; family Salamandridae; genus Lissotriton; species Lissotriton helveticus. The sequence goes on from NC_136072.1 coordinate 999,852,417, forward strand.
AACGCATTTTTTACACAGCAACATCCATTACAACGCACACCATTACAACGCATACCATTACAACGAATTCTTAAAAAATACATTTACAACGCAGTCCACTACAACGCATACTACATTTACAACGCATACCATTACAACGCATTACTTTACATTGCATATAAGGTAAGTGTTGGATAGTGCAGGGGTTAAAATTACTATTCTAACTCCAGGGGGTGCAACAGTAGGGAAAGTTTTGGATAGTGTAGGGGTTAAAATTACTATTCTAACTCCAGGGGGTGCAACAGTAGGGTAAGTGTTGGATGGTAAGTTTTGCGTTGTAATGGTATGCGTTGTAATGACTGCGTTGTAATGGTATGCGTTGTAGTGGTGTGCGTTGTAGTGTCATGCGTTGTAATGACTGCGTTGTAAATGTATGCGTTGTAATGGATGTTGCGTTGTGAAAGTTTCGTTGTAATGGTAGTGCGTTGTAAAAGTTGCGTTGTAAACGTTGTATACCGTCCAAACATACTCATTTTAGCAACATTAGAATAATGAAAGACTGGGGAAGTTCTAACTATATCACAAAACAAAAAAAGCTAAGTTCTAACTATACCATTCATGTTTGTAGACAGCTCTTAGATGACAGTTCATAGGTCACTGTCCTATGATACGATTGTAACCTCTGAACTCCAAGTAACACAAGGATCTCTGCGACAAAAGCAGTAACCCACTGAGCTATCCAGATACAATACAGTTCATCTGCATTTAAAAACTACTAACAAACAAATGATTGCTCTCCAGAAGGATCATTAATCACCAGCGTTATCTGGGCATTTTGTATTGTCTTATTGCTGTCCTGCATCGGCCATGATACAGATAAAAACTGTTTAAATAAAGCTCACACGAAGTATGTGTCCTGCTGGGCCTGTGCAGATTTTAAAAAGAAAAAAATGTAGTAACACATTCTCTTACCTGCTCCATTAGTCAAACTTTGTGTCACAGCCTGATGTGATAAGCCACTGCAGGGGTTAGGAAAGGTGACTAAGAATAAACAAACTTATTTTCGCCTGTATCAACGCAGCAGGACAATAGGCAAAGGTTACCAAAGGTTACCAGTGTCAAAGAAAGGATTTGTCACCTTTCGCTGTGCCGAGATGAAGGGGTGAAAAAAGTAAACAAAGCCTTGTTAACATGTTAATGGTCTTTAAAGACCTGTGAAGTACTCGGGTGTGGGGCTGCGATAATCTCTAAATCTGTCTGTGTGTGTGCGCCCGGGAAAGCTGCCTCGGCCGGGCTGACACACACGACCTGAGCGCTGCGCGTCTGCCTTCCAGTCCTCACTGCTGAGGGCCAAGGCTCCTGTTTGGCCACCCGGCCCACCCTCTAGAACCGGGCCTGGGTGTCACAAAGGGCACCGCATTCCTAAAGTAAGTTTTACTAAGCAACTCAAGCTACCTTGCGTGGCCCTCCGTTACTCTGCCCTGGGAACACATTCCATGAAGCGTGGGTGTTTCCATGTATCCATCCATTGATTTTGATGCATTCTCAGATCTACCAAGAACGATAAATCTGGGAATAAAATGTTACGGCTTCCGATAAAGGCCCAACGAGGAGAAAAAGCTTTATTTCTCCTCATTGTCTCCAATCTGCAGCAAATTTAGAAGGAGATAAAAGTATCTAAGGATTGTTTTTGTGCAAGAAGGGAAAAGTAACATAGGCACCCTTACACTAGGATGCAAGGGTGCCTAAGCTGGCACTGGGCTGCACTGAATGCGCCAGCTCAAAGAGAGAGCAGGAATGCTCCAGATCTTGATAGATATGACGTATTTCTGCCCTCTCCATTTGGTGCAGTACAGCAAATTGACTGCATCATATTCGATAAATTTGGTCCGTCATGTCCATTCTCCCCATTCGTAATCAAGGCCCTACTCGGGACTCCAAAGAAGCTATTGTCGAAGCTGTGTGAATACAGAAGAGTATTGTGTGAAGATACTAAGTTATCAGTGGTGCCCGGGAATAGTGGGCGCTGCTGAACAATTCCTCTGAGCACCGTAGAATATTAGTCCAGATTTATAGAACCATCTTTGTGCGAGTTTAACATAAGCAGGTAAATTGCACACATTACTAGAATTTACGTTTACAATTCACATAAACGGCACACAGTAGAGGACACTACAAACTTGCGGTTTTGTAGTGATTCATAAAATTTGAAAGGTCCACTTCTAAAAGATATATGATCGAATGTTTACTCTTGTCATGGCTAGGAATAAATCTATATCCAGGGTGTGAATTTAGGGAGACACATCCAAAATGGGCAGAGGAGAAGGGAAGGGAGTTCTAAATGCGTTTTTCTTGAGGGTGTAAGTACTTATCAGCACGACGATACCATGTGTAGGGTGTACGCTGCTCTTTATAAATTCAAAACCTAACAACTACAGCTGCTCAGAAGTACTCCTGGAAGGCTTTGCAAATCTGAAAAAAAGTTGGAAATTTCAAGATGCAGGTGTAAACTTCAATGAGTTAATTTCCAATAGATTTTTTTGTGGCACATGTAGCTATTACAAGTCAGATTAGTCAGCTGTTCTAAGGAGATCCTCATTATTCAGCGTTCAATATAGTATTGTACTGAGATAAACAGTTACTCCAATCCAGTGGTGGCTGGCAACTGCGGAGGGTGGATGGTGGAGGGCGGGCAAATGGGTGGTGGGTGGGTTGGTGCATGCAGGTAAGGCGCCTATACTAAAATAAACAGTGGCAGCTGCTGAATGGGCGTGGTGGGGCGAGGGGGATGAAAGCTAAAAAATAAAGCCCACTTACCTGTTCACACCGCACGCTTCTTGTCGTCCTCTGCTCTTCCTTGCTCTCAGAAGCAGGAAGCACCCAGGCTCCCTTGAGCCTATCACAATGCTGATCACCATTCCAGCAGCATCGTGATTGGTCTAATTGCGCTGGCTCGGCGCTCTGACGGGAACTTCAAGCCTGTGCATGATCTCCACCAAGGCTGTGCCTTACAGCCCGCTTGAGAACATGCTAAGTGCGCATGACTGTTTGGTCAGCCCAAGAAAGCCAGCCAAACCATCATACGTACTTAAGATGCATATACCACTCCTCCTCTTGCACTGTGACAGAAGCCCAACCCCGCACCACCCAACCTGGCTCAATAGAGAAATATACAATAATAATAATATCCTGCTATTATAATTTACATTTTTATTTTGTTTCACTTCGCAGAAGCAGTGGGGAGACACTTCTATGCCTTAGCGGAGGAGCTGACGCTGAAAATAAATAAAAGAAATAGGCACTTGCCTTCTTTGCTTGCTGCACAACACGACCTCCTCGTTCCAGTCCAGTGCTCCGGTCTTCTCTCCTCCAGGCTCCGGCGCTGGACCCAATCAACTCCCCTAGCCAATCCATGTGCTACTCTCAAGCTGTTAACCAGGATGAGAGTAGAGCCAGGATTGGAAGAGCAGCCCTCTCTCAGTACTCTTAAGAGCACTGGAGGCCTGTGCTTGCTCTCAACCCAGCAGTCATAGGCAGATGGGTTTGTTGCAGGTATTCTGCAAAATCACAGAACTATGACTGGGACCATAGAACCTTAGTAGGCAGGGACTGAGTTATCCTACCACCTTAGTGCCCTTGAGCCCGGGACCCACTGGCTCTAGTATATCACTTGCTCTCCTACTCACTCACAGAGGAACAAGTGATTAGACACCCGAGAACACAGCCCAGGAATCATGGTGACAGGGCACACCCTTTCACTTTCACACTCATACTTGTCCATAATAAGATCTGACAGAGGTGCAAGAAAAGTTTAAAATATTTATTTTAACTCTCGTGCTCTAGTATGAAGTATACTTACCACAATTATTAAGATGATGCTTAACAAAAACCCGGTCAGCATAGTAAGTAATCCATAAGTCACAAAAGGAGCCGTCATTACATACAGAAGCAAAGTGATTATATATCTAAAGATATCTCTGGGTGTTTGCAGTAGACCCCGTACCTTAGCATACAAAGGTAAAGGTTCTGCATCTCAGGTGTAGTCAAGCTCTTGTCTGTGCATACATATATTACAAAGAGTACGTGTTCCCACATAACAGCTGCAAGTTTGTGTTTTGTCTATGTGCTAGAGCCTTGCCAAAACAGTATAACAAGGGACATTGTTGTTCAACTTCTGTGATTGTGGTCCTTGAGGCCATGCGCAATAAAGTTCTTGCATTAGCTCACAAGGGTTACATTGGCATGCATGCCATAAAAAGGAGAATCAGGGAAAACATATGGTGGCCTGGTTTAGACCGGGAGGTAGAATACTTTGTGAGGGATTGCATGCCTTGTGCTATTAGTGATAAGTCATAGATAACAGTGGCCAGTCCTGTAGCAGTGCTTGAGGCGCACGCTAACGCTTGGTCCAAGCTTACCATCAATTTCATAGGTCCTATGTCTTTGCCCGTTAATGGTGCTTCCGAGTATAGTATTGTCCTTGTAGACTTCAACAGTCGCTGGTCGGAAGTCTAGTTTGTGAATACACCCACGGCTGTTTGTGTCATTGAGTTTCTTAAATCATTGTTTGCAAGGGAATGAATTCCTGATGGGATACTTTCCGACAATGGTTGTCAGTTAACTTCTGCACAATTTAAAGACTTTATGGAATTTATGGACATAAAACACTCTAGAACTATGCTTTATCACCCTAGGAGCAATGGCCTTGTGGAGGGGTTCAACAGGGTGATCAAAGATAATGTACAACTGCCAAAAGCCAGTGGTTTGAACTGTAAGAAAGAGCTGAAGAAATTGCTGTTGGCAGTGTGCACTACTGCCAATGCTGATACTGCAGTTTCTCTCTTCATTTTGTTGAGAGGATGCGTTCCCTCTTCCAAAATGTTGAGGAGGTGGATGGGAGAGTTTAAATTACCTGAAGACAAAATAAAGGAGGTAGTTAGTAAGAGGGTTGAAGCTCAGGACAAATATATTCAACTTAGGACCAGAGAGTTAAGGGTATGTGTTGGTGACCGAGTGAGAGTAAAATGTCCTAGGATTTTTCCCAAGAGGGAATCTAAATTCTCTGAAATTAAGACTGTGGTGAGAACCAATAAACGTGCAGTGAAATAGGAGGATGACAGATGGTGGAACAAGAGTAAGATCTCGGTCCTATGTCACGTCAAAGCAACGTGTCCGGGGAAGATGGGGCTCAGGGGGCTTAGGAGGCTCAGGGGTCTCATTCCTGTGTACCATCTTCCTGTGCCCGTGTACCTTTTTCCAGGATTTCTAGGTTGCCTTCCAAATTCCAAGAGTATATCATGCATTCATTTACACTTTACAATGCCATGCTGAAGAGTTGTTATGTATTGACTCTGCAATGTTGTCTCACTGTATGCTTCATATTAACTTTACGATTTCCATTTTCGTTCTTGTAGTTCTACTTGCGATTTCCAACTTTTGTTAACCATGCAATGTTGTCAGTGTATGCTTCATATTAACTTTACGATTTCCATTTTCGTTCTTGTAGTTCTACTTGCGATTTCCAACTTTTGTTAACCATGCAATGTTGTCAGTGTATGCTTCATATTAACTTTACGATTTCCATTTTCGTTCTTGTAGTTCTACTTGCGATTTCCAACTTTTGTTAACCATGCATATGTTTTGCAAATTTTAACTAGAACAGTTTTGGTTTTATGTTCTTTTGTCATTGTATGGAAGGAAGATGTGTTGCGTCAGAGTCGCGTGCAGGTGCTCGAGGGGAATGTGTTGTGGGGGTTCTAGAATGGAGGGTGAGAGGGAGACAGTTGGCAGAGAGAGAGAGAGAGAGAAGGTGGCCACGCCGCTCCTGCTGGCACTAATAAAGGAAACTTCTTCTTCACCTTACCTGTGGAGTCCCTCTTTTCAGTACGCTCCTCCGCTCTAATGGAGGAGCCACTCCTGCTCCAAGTCCAGATGAATATACATGAATATTTGGGGCTTGAACTCCTCTCGAGTATTTACTTGATCTCAGTAGAACATTGTGAGGATGTTGTGTTCAAGGCAGTATAAGGCCATAGCAGAGAAGACGAAATCCAGAGAAAAAGGATTTCTTTCAGTTTTGATGAGAAGTACAATAAACCCACGAAGAGCAGGCAGGAACCTCTGGAGAGACTGCTGTCCAGTAAGAAATCAGGTAAGAAAGCCCAACTGGACAACAGTGAACACCAAGGAAACAGAACGAGAACACTCAAGCGATCCAATAATATTTACACATTTTATTAAAGGGATTGTAGTATGTGTATTTATTAAGTTATACTGTTACTTTAAGGAATCTCATAAGGAATCTTTTATGTACATTCTAATATATGTCATAGTTATTCTTAGAATGTAATGATTCCAATATCACAGTTAATGTAATCCTGTTGGTCTTCTATGCTGGTCGTGGGTTACTTACTCTGAGAATAAAGCATATACTAAAACATCAACTGAACCAGGATTTCATCATTATTTCGTATGCGAGAGCATACTACATTTATTGGCGACGTTTTTCTTCAAAGAACCTGGACTTCAAACCCACCGACGCGAGCAAAATATATTTCAGTACTAAAGCGGATACTAAGCTGGATTTTCAACTTTTCCCTGGATTATAATGCTGGAATAAGCGTTCCGCTTCTGAAACAAAAACTGTGAGTAAATTTAAAATACCTTAATTTGGTCGCGTTGTTCAAAAGCACTGTCTGTGCTCGCGATCCAACTGTAATCTCACGCGCTGTTGCATGCGCACTCATCGCTACTCGCGCACCACGTCACAACAACCTCAGCGCTCCATAGCAACGCGCGTTGTTGAGCAATTGACGCTTCTAACGTAAGCGTCACAACGCAAGCGGCCATTTTGGGAGTCAATTTTCTCAATTAAACGCGACTGGAAGCTTTTACTCACCAATCTTCGGCATCTACTATCCATTATTACAAAAAAAAAGAAGGAAAGTGGATAAAAGATATCAGAAAGATATTTTAAAACCTACCAACTTAACAAGTAAGAATTATTTGAATTATTTTGTTTTAAAATGGCAACATCAAACAATAATAACAGTGGAATTGTAGCACCACCTTCATTTTTAATTGCTCCTGGCAAGCCTCCAACTCCATGGCACAAATGGTTACGAGTTTTTACTAATTACTTGGAAGCAATAGATGCTCTGGAATACTCTGCTTCAAGGAAAAGAGCCATTCTATTTAATCACTTAGGAGACGCAGGACAACAATTGTTTGATAATTTGGCTGTGGTACAAGCTCCACTTGATGATGACACATGGAATGTTTACACTGAGGCTTTAACGCGCCTTGGCAAACAATTTAAAGATGAGCCATCGGTCATGGTAGAAAGACATGTTTTCTTCAAAAGGAAACAATTGCAGGAAGAGTCCATAGAAGACTATTTAGCAACTTTAAGAGTACTTGCATCAAAATGCGAGTTTGGAACTTATTTAGAAACTGCTCTACGTGATCAGTTAGTTTTTAATTGTTTCAATAAAAAAATCCAGGAGAGGATTTTGACATGTAAAAATCCAACATTGGATGAAGTAATTGTAATTGCGAAAAGTATCGAATGCTCTGTAGTTTCCTCAAAAATTTTAGCTGAACACGCCTCATCTACAACAGTGTGTAATGTTTCACAAGCATCTAATGATGATTGTGTTGTTAATACTATTTCTAACCGCAATACAAGCAAAAGAGTTTATGAACAAAAATCTAATGTATTTTGTTACAGATGCGGTTCAAAGTTTCACGTGGGGAACAACCCTAAATGTCCTGCACAAGGTAAAAGGTGTTCAAACTGTAAACGTATAGGTCATTTTGCGGCATCATGTCGTTTATCTAAAGATAAGACTAAGGTTAACATGGTTTATTCTGAGGAAGAAATCTGTGATGCACTAAATGTTGCTTCTATTTCTTTTGTTCAAATTAATGCTCTATGTGATTTCAGTATCCAAGGTCCTATTTGTGAGATATCTATTGGTATACAATCTTTACAAGTTATGGCGGATTCTGGGTCCCCCATTACCATTTTGGATGAGAATACTTTTCAGTGTACTTGGAATGACAAAAAGTTACTCTCCACAGATGTAAATCCCAAAGCATTTGGGGGTTTCGATATTACAATGCATGGTTATTTCCCGGATAACATAAATTTTAAAGGGAGAGTAATTTACACCAAAATTTATGTGGCATTGAATGGCAGAAATATTCTAGGTTGGCAAGATCAAGCCAAACTAGGTATTATTTTAAAACCTGGTCATCCCGAACCTGTTACCCTGGGTGATTTACCTATTCTAGCTGTTTTTGATAATTGTAATGACCCCATTCTGTGCAATGTTTTACAAAAATACAAAGTAGTATTTGAGGACAGAATCGGTATGGTAAAAAATTTTGAACACGATATTAAATTAAAAGACAAGGCTTGTCCTGTTGTTCAAAAGGTGCGTCCGGTACCTCTATCTGTAAGACAAGATTTAAGGAAACACATAGAATCTCTTATAACTCAAGACATTATAAGTCCTATTGATTCTTCAGAATGGGTTTCGGCCGCTGTCATAGCGCGAAAATCTTCTGGAGAAATTCGTTTATGTGCAGACCTTAGGGTACTTAATCGCAACATTGTTATTGATGTGCATCCTTTGCCAAAAATACATGATATGTTGGCCAACATTGGTAGTAGCAGCATATACTAAAACATCAACTGAACCAGGATTTCATCATTATTTCGTATGCGAGAGCATACTACAGGGATACAATAGGGGAGGTAGTCAGAATAAATGGAAGCCGGCAGTATATGTATACAAACCTGTTTATTTGTAACATAACTTGTCACTGTAATAAGAACAACCAGGAGATACTGTCTGTAATAAGGTATTGCAGCTGGGTTGTGACATCACAATGCCTGCTACCAGAGCCGGCACACAGTGTGAAAGCAAAGGTGAACGAGTTGGATTGAGCAAGATTGCTATTACTGTTTATAAAACGCAATGGGAACTTGTTTTTAGTCTTTCCTGAACCATTTTCGCTGAAAATTAATAACTCTGAGCAGAGAGAAGACATGTATGGACGTGCGTCTATTTATTTAACTGCTATACTTCATTTCTCAAAGGCAGAAATCTATCTGCAAATTAGTGCACGTCAAACGATAGCCATTTTTTTAAATGACTTACATTACACGACTTATTTTATGTTTTGCAAAAAATTATGAAGAGTATATTAGTGAGGTTATTTTTGCACTGCATATTCACTTTTATTCGAAATGTCAGCAACAGTACAATCTCTATCATGTGAAGCTGTAGGAGATGAAATATGTAGGTTTATCAGCAGAATGTCACCATGTATGTAGAAGGAATGAAATACCCTCTGTTGTATGTTAAAATAGTATTGCAATTCACGTCAGAATTGCGTGAAATGAAGAAGCAACTCAGCATTTGGCCTTGTTTCTCTATATGACTACAGAACTCCATGGTGATTCCGTATTTATAATTTACAGTGGATTATTTTATACCACATATTATTTCGAGTCAAGTAATTAAAAGCACAGACAAATATTATATGTAGATTTGCATTTAATGGCAGGTGGGTAGAATATTGCATAGAGTTATTCACAGCTTCGTAGAACAATGTGAGGAAATGTAAAATTGTTGGTATGAGTTCAGGAGGATATTGTGTGGATATGTATTAATTCGAACTGCCGCACATTGTGTGAAGATGCTAAATTATTATTCCGATCTAAATAAATTAATGACTGGAGATGCTTAGTAATGTTAAGCAATTCAGAGTATCATAAAAAGTTGTATGGAAACAGTAATTTTTCAGAGCGTTGTGTACTACTGTGTTGCATTTATTAAAGTAGTTCATATAGATTATCAGTCCATAAACTGAACTCAGTCAATCATCGCATGAAAATTCTGAGTAATTAGCCATTTTACAGAATATTATATGAAGATGCTCAGTTATCTAGTTCTCGGTATACCATCCCACCCCACTAAACATAGATCATGGCATGTTACACGGAGGTATTACTCTCAGATCATTAGAGCATACGTTTTAAGTTATTGTGAGCTGGAAATATTATTGCCTGTAGATGAGCAGTAATTTGGAGTGCATGTGTTTAATATTCGGACACTCGGAATTTGGAATGTAGATACTCAGCAACCCTTGACCCTCTCACCAGGCAGGTCGCTCCCCTCACCGCCACGCAGGCCCCTGTGTGACCTGAGCCCACTGCCACTCGTTTTTGGTTCGTGTCCATTGCCTGCATTTTAACTGTAATTGTATTACTGTGCTTCCTCTGTTTTTTCTGTTTTCCACCCTTGTGCCCCCTTTCTTCTCGTGCCCCCATTCTCCATGTTTCCCCTTGCCCTCTGTGACCCTCCCCCGCTCCCCCCTCCAGGATTCCCACCGCTGCATCCCCTGCGGCTCCGTCCCCTGCAAGCACATTCGCCACCTCACTCCTGCCTCCCAGCTGCTCCTCCCTCCCACATCCCCTCATATGGAGGCCGCGCAGCAGGCACGCCGAAGGCGTGCCAAAGCAAGCCTGTCTGTGCCCCTCTGCACTTGGACCGCGCCCAGCGCCAGGACCCCTGGCCCCCACGAACGCCGCCTCCGCTATGACTCCAGCACCCTCCACGCACTCAACGCCGGACGATCACGCACCTGCTATCTGGCCGCCCGGAAGCACACCCAAGGGCCCTTCTCCTGCCGGAACTGCAGCTTCACCAGCATTCGGACCACCAACCCACCCACCAAAGAACCCAACTTCCTCAGATACATCCTGCTCAACACCCGCTCCGCCCACAAACACTCAGTCGAACTCTGGGACCTACTCGACACCAACGCCCCAGACGTCGCCTTCCTGAAGGAGACCTGGCTGACCCCATCCTCTGCACCCCACATCGCCATTGCCATCCTGGAGGGCTACAAGATCACCAGCAAGGACCACACCAATGGAGCAGGAGGAGGAATTGCCATCGTCCACAGAAACACTCTCAAAATCTCGACAGACGCCAACAACACCATCAGCACCGCCGAATACCTGCACTTCCAGATCCACACCGACCCCAACACCACCCTCAGAGGCACCCTCATCTACAGACCCCCTGGAACCCGGCTGCAGTTCAGTGACTCCATCTCCGACTTCATCAGCACACACACCGTCGCCTCCATGGACTACATCCTCCTCGGGGACCTGAACTTCCACCTTGAGAACAACAACGACTCCAACTCCTCCACCCTGATCGGCAACCTCGGAAACCTCGGACTCAGACAACTCATCACAACATCCACCCACTCCGCTGGCCACATGCTTGACCCCATCTTCTCAGCAAGCACCCATGTCTTCTTCAATCGCACCGCCGAACTCCACTGGACCGACCACCGCTGCATCCACTTCACCTTCCGGAAACTCACCACACACCACCGCACCCAGCAGATGCCTCCCTGCAGCTGGAGCAAGGTCACCGAGGACCAGCTAAGCTCCGCCCTCGCTCGCAGCCCACCCACTGACCTGACTGACCCCGACGTCGCAGCCCGCAGCCTCAGACTATGGATAGACGACTGCGCCAACACCCTCGCCCCGCTCAAAAAACCCCACAACACCCACACCAGCAAGAGAGCCAGCTGGTTCACCAAAGACCTCCAGGCCTCCAAGCGAACCTGATGAAAACTAGGAAAAAACTGGACCCACGAAAGAACACCGGAAAGCTACACAGCCCACAGGAACGCCACCCGCTGACACCACTTCCTCATCAGATCTGCCAAAAGGACCGCCTTCAAAGACCGCCTAGACAACAACGCACACAACAGCAAAGAGCTCTTCATCATCGTGAAGGAACTCCCCAACCCCAGCTCCAACACCAACGACATCCCACCGTCACAAGAGCTGTGTGACTCACTGGCTGCCTTCTTCTATCGCAAGATCGCAGACATCCACGAAAGCTTCAACGCCATCACCACCCTGGCAACCACCGACACCCCCGCTCCCATGACCACCACCCGCACAAACCGCCAGCTCGCCTGGACCAACTTCAACGACGACGACACCATCAAGATCATGAACACATCCACTCTGGATCCCCGGAGAACCCTGCCCACACCACATCTTCAACAAAGCCAGCAGCACCATCGCATCCCAACTCCGGAAAGCCATGAGCATCTCCTTTGAGACAGCGACCTTCCCGGAGAGCTGGAAGCACGCAGAGATCAACGCCTTACTCAAGAAACCCAAGGCGGACCCCAGGGACCTCAAGAACTTCCAACCCATCTCCATGCTCCCCATCCCGGCGGAGGTCAGCGAAAAGGCCCTCAACAAACAACTGACCAGCTTCCTCGAAGAGCACAACATCCTGGACCCATCCCAGTCCGGGTTCCACAGCAACCACAGCACCGAAACTGCCCTCATCACTGTCACCGACGACATCAGGACCCTGCTCGACAATGGAGAAACATGGGGCCTCATCCTCCTGGACCTGTCAGCCGCCTTCGACACGGTCTGCCACCGCACTCTAAGAGCACGTCTCCACGACACCGGAATCCCCAGAGAAGGCCCTGGACTGGACCACCTCCTTCCTCTCTGGCAGAACTCAGAGCGTCTGTCTATGCCCCCTTCCGCTCCGAAGCCACCGAGATCATCTGCTGCATACCCCAAGGCTCATCCCTCAGCCCCACGTTGTTCAGCCTCTACATGGCTCCGCTTGCCCACGTCGCTCGTCGGCAAGAGGTCAACATCATCTCTTACTCCGATGACACCCAGCTGATCCTCTCCCTCACCAACGACCCCCACACCACCAAAACCAACCTCCACGAAGGAACGAAGGCCGTCGCCGACTGGATGAGAAACAGCCGACTGAAGCTGAACTTGAACAAGACAGAGGTCCTCATCCTTGGTTCCACCTCCTCTGCCTGGGATGACTCCTGGTGGCCGACTGCACTTGGAGCACCCCCCTACTCCCAACGACCAAGCACGCAACCTAGTGTCATCCTCGACTTCACCCTCTCCATGACCAAGCCGGTCAACGCCGTCTCCTCCTCCTGCTTCAACATCCTCCGCATGCTTCGCAGGGTCTTCAAGTGGATCCCCACCGAAACTAGAAGAATGGTCACCCAGGCCCTCGTCAGCAGTAGACTGGACTATGGCGAAGCACTCTACGCAGGAGTCCCGGCCAAACTCCTGAAACGGCTCCAACGCATCCAGAACGCCTTCGCACGCCTGATCCTCAACAACCCCGCCACAGTCACATCACACCCCACCTGAGAGACCTGCACTGGCTCCCCATCAACAAGAGGATAGCCTTCAAGCTCCTCACCCACACACACAAGGCACTCCACAACACCAGACCAGCATTCCTCAACAGCCGACTCAGCCTCTACACCCCCACCCGCCAGCTCCGCTCCGCAGACCGTGCCCTTGCCACTGTCCCCCGCATTCGAAGAGCGACCACCGGCGGCAGATCATTCTCCCACCTCGCCGCCAAGACGTGGAACACCCTCCACATCCACCTACGGCAGACCGAAGACCTCCTAACCTTCAGAAGACTCGTCAAGACCTGGCTCTTCAAACAGTAGCAGCATTCCTCCCCCCCCCCCCCAGCGCCTTGAGACCCTCAAGGGTTATGTAGTGCACTTTACACATGCTATGATTGATTGATTGATTGATTCACAAAGGTAAACTTACACTTTGGTGTAAGTTCACTCCTTTTAGGTATTCACAAAGGTAAACTTAGACCAAAAGCCTACCTTCATTACTTTTCGGTATTCAAAAAGGTAAACTTAGACCAAAACTCTAAATGTACTATTTTTCGTTATTCACAAAGGAATACTTAGGCCGAGAAGTCGGACTTTACAAATAGTAACTTACCTTTGCGAATTCAAAAAAAGTAGTAAAGTTAGAATTTTGGTCTAAGTTTAGCTTTGTGAAGTAGTAAACTTGCACAAAAGTGTAAGTTTACCTTTGTGAATCGGACTCGCAGTGTTTACTCAGAACAGACAAATATGGAGTGGAGATACTCAGACATTCTGCATTAGCTAGAATATCGAATGTAGATATTCATCGACCAATAGACTATTATATGGGTGCACTAAGCTGTACCGAGGCAATAAATAATTGTATCGAAATGCTCCACTATTAGGCATGCATATTGAAGCTGAGTTATTTGGAGATGAGTAACTTAAGAAATAATTGATTCACTAACCATTATTTCAGAGTACATTTTGGGGACAGTGCACTATCAGAGACTTTCACAATTTATGATATACAAAGAGCAGGATGTGTCACCCCTCTGTCCTCATACTCATGTTTTAGGAGCTCAGAAACAAATTATGTGGAGACTCCCAGACATCCTGAATAAGGTAATTATTTACATAAGGTTTACCATTCATTTTAGTTTTCTTCTCTACCATTTGCTTCATGCTATCCTATGTGAGATTATGCTCCTTTTCATTTTTTTGATGAACATCTGCATTATGTATCACCTTACAGCAGGACAATCCAGGCCCTCTTTGAAGCTGATTCTTTGGATATCCCCAATGGCCTGTTTATCTTTCACCTTTCAGCGGAGTACTTTCTTGTCTTCTTCTTAGACCATGGTCTGAATATCCCCCATTACTTTACTGTTTCGGTGAACAGTCCAGCTCAAACTGACAGGCCAGGTTCTGTCTGAACCAGAAGCAAGTATCTTGGGGCCAGCTTTGGGGTATCATCCTTTATCAGCCAGGCTATGTTGAATCCAGTGGTACAGCGAGCAAGGGACCCATGTCTGGGCATACCCTGGGCACTTAGGGCAAACAAAGCAAACACAACAAGATGATGAATGGAGTGCTGAATCTTTTCAAACACTCACCCCCAGTCAAGAGATCTGAGTTTAATCCATCATACTTTTGCTCACTATACCATCCCAGTTTGGACCCAGACATATGCAAATCAGTCTTGACCCTGCTACTCATTAGAACAGACCTGCCCGAACTGCCAGGCCAGGTTCTCTCTGGACCGGAAGCAAGCACCCTGGGACCAGTTTAAGGGTATCATCCCCCATCAGCCAGGCTACCTTGAATCCAGTGGCACTGCGAGCAATGGACCCATGTCTGGGCATACCCTTGGCCACTTAGGGCGAACATAACAAACACAACAAGATGATGGACAGAGTGCTGAAAATTTTCAAACACTCACCCCCAGTCAAGAGATCTGTGTTTAATCCATTGATCTTTTGCTCACCATGCCATCCCAGTTTGCACCCAGCCACATGCAAATCAGTCATGACCTAGCTCCTCATGGGAACAGTCCAACATGAACTACCAGACCAGCTTCTCCCTGGACCGTTAACAAGCATCCTGGGACAGGTTTTGGGGTATCACCCCTCATCAGCCAGGCTAATTTGATTCCAGTGCCACAGCAAGCAAGGGACCCACGTCTGGACATACCCTTGGCCTTGGCCAATGGGGGCAGGGTCAAGAGTGATTTTCATATGGCTGGGTCTAAACTGGATTGGCGTGGTGTGCAAAATAATGATGGATTTAACCCAGATCTGTCACTGAGGGTGAATGTTTGATTTGTTCAGCATTCCATCCATCATCTGAATATTTTGCATTTGTCTTCCTCATTGGGAAGGGTATGCCTAGACATGGAATACCATACTCTCTACACCACCAGATTCAAGCTAGCCTTGCTGATGTAGGGTGATACCCCAAAACTAGGCCCAGTATGCTTTTTTCTGGTCCAGGGAGGACTTGGCCAGGCAGGTCAGACTGGACTGTTCCCATGGAGAGCAGGATCAAGACTGATTTGCATATGACTTGGTCTAAACTGGCACGGTGTGGATCAAAAAAACAATGGATTTAACCCAGATCTGTGACTGGAGGTGAATGTTTGAATTGTTCATTCCGTCCATCATCTGCTCTCTATGCATTCATCTTAATGCAGGACACTGCAAGGCCCTCTTCTTAGGGGATGGTATGGATAATTAGCCCCTTTTTATAACTACGGTGAAGCTGCCAGGGACACAGTTCCTTATTAACAGTAAGGACTGTGTTTTGAATGCAGCCTCTCCATGCTGGAGAAACATCCTGCTGCTGCATGCATTCCTGCACAGCACCTACATGTCACTCTTTCTAGTGATAAACGGGATGCTATTTCAATTCAAATGCATGGAAGCGGCCGTGCATTGTTTAAACTCTGCTGCCTGGCAAGACCACAACTATCCCAGAGACAATAGACATTTTGTCTGCTGCAGTGTTTAACATATAAAAATACATATGTCCAAAATTGTTTACTAGGAGTCCATTGAACAGTTTTACCATTGACACAGGCTACTTCCACCACTGGCATAACCCTCTGTCAGCTTGGACACCATCCAAACACTTCAGTGGTCTCACTGAACCCTTAAGCAAGATGTTCCACTGGGGGCGGGGCCTGTGACTGACGCTTGAAAATAAGCACACACTGAACGTAGCTGCATGGAGAAATCTGCATAGGCTGTGACCTTTACCACGTGCCAAACTGCTTGGAAAATGAGTACTATCACCAACACACTCTGGGCTCGATTCACAAAGGGACTTACTACCCAAAAGTAAAATTCTAGATCCAGTTCAGAGCTCTCATGACAGTGAGTGCTGGAAGGCCGCTGTACCCGCACCACAGGGACTGTGGGGGCTTTTGTTACGCCACTGCTGGTAACTTTATGAGTCGTAAGCCCCTTTGTGAAATGAGTCCACGGTACTCGATTCATCAATATCAGTGAAAAAATTGACATCACCTTAAATCTTCACTCCCGAGTCTCCAGTATTCCCTCTCAATCCTCTATATACTTAAGGGTTTATTTACGAGCCCCTTGCACTGCCGGTGCGTCACTTTCCCCCATATAAAAAGTGAGGCACCAGCGGCACAATATGCCCCATAGTGCACAAAAAACTATCTAGAAGGTCTAGGCACTTAAAGTTTGGAACAAAGGCCTCTCAGTTCATATCACAGCCTATAGTTATTTTTACAGCCCCTACACTGTTGCAACCTCGCGTCCCACAGCACATGGCAAACATTCTAGTATTCCCAGCCCCCGGGGACTGCCTCCCATGTAAGCTGGAGTCATAGGTCAGCTTGGTTGGATTCACCATTTTGGTCTAGTACAGATGGCGCGCAAGAGGTGGTAATTTTCCTAGAAACACACAAAAACTCACCCACTCACAATCACAGACCTAAGTGCTATAAGCTGTAGCTCTGTTTGAATATTACACTTTAGATCAATAAGAATGTATATAATTGGTCTCTTGCACAAAATAAGCCACCTTAACAAACAAACATTAGACTGGGCGGTATCCAGGTGGAGTTAAGAACATAATTAATTGTGTGTATTTCTATCTACACGAAGCTGATATTTTAAAAGAATACCCACCACTACTGAAGAAACAAGAAAGCATGACGTATATTATTTGAGCAGAATATTAAAGTTGAAAACTGACCACTATATGGCCATGCATGAAACAAGATGTTCTCCTAGTTCCCTGTAGTGCTCAGTTCAAAGAGGATGTCTTTTCAGCAATTAAATTGGTGTTTATTATTTACAGTGCACAGGTTATTGGCCTGGCATACGAACTGTTCCACTTCATTAGTCAACCTCACAAATGTGTCTTTGAAATATTTTGTACAATTAGGTTATGAAAAACATACTTGCCAAATGACACTATGTCATGTGTGACACCTTCAGCCAGTCATGGTGTTTAGCCAACAACATGTTGCATCCAGAACTTGTTTTTTCACTTATTAACTTTGGAAGCATGAGCTACAAATCCAATTTCTAAAGTACTTGTGCTAAAAAGCCAAAGCTGTCTGACTGTGTCCCACATAGCCTGGAGGTATTTGGCATCGTTGTAACACAAATGTATCCAAAGCTCTGTTTCAAAAACCTTTAATCAATGACTTATGCATTCCTTCACCTCTTTTGATCTGCACTTCTAAAGACATATTATTAATTTAAAAAATACCTCTTGACACGTTCTCTGGTGTAAACATCCCCTCTTGTTCCTAACATTTCACAATCCAGACAAAAACACCATGCTCCATGTGCTCCAGCTACTACAATGTGCTGATTGTAGGAAGAGGTTGTTACGGCGGGATTTCTGATCTATTTCTATAGGTCTAGATCCCAACTCAGGTCGACTGAACCGTTGATACCTGTCATAGAGTAAAAGGCAATCCACTACTAGGTCAATCAGTTAAGGACTTACACCACTCTAAAGAACCACTTACTACAAATAAATTTCAAAAGTTTATTATAAAGCCAAAGTTAACTGGAGATACAAACATCTCAAAATAAGGTTCAAAAGATATACTGGTATCAATACAAACATAAATTTTCTAAATGCTCTTAGTCGGCAGAAGAATATCACCAAAACCAATTCAAAAATCATCAGAGTTGCAAGAATAGACACAAGCTGTAGCTTATGAGTCATTTACAGAAAGGAAGAAAATCCAGATTAGACTGTCCCTACACTAGACTAAGTGACATCCCTATTTAGTAAATCTTAACCTAAAAAGGTGTCAGCCGTGGTGACTTCCAAAGAAGATCACTCACTTCCCTTAGTCTTCGTTGTAAATCGGTGTCTCGCAGTTATCCTATCTGCCTACCCATCCGCTCTCTTAGGTTCCTCAGACCATCTGTCCTAACTTCACCCAGGGGTGCTGTCCCTAATACAAAAATCACATTTACAATAGAAACGCCCTTTAGAGACGCCCCTCACGTGGTGTCAGTTCTGGCATTTTCCATGCTGATACTCCTCTGGGCCCATCGTTAGCGTTGACCTTGCTTCTCAGGCTCTTCTCCGGCAGGACGGTACCCCCCAGGAAATTCCTGAAGCCTCCTCCAGGCCTGTGCCTGGCTCTCTGAACAAAACCCTATTCATCACTCTCTTGATTGGAACCTCCTCGCACCTGCAAACAGACACTTGTACAGTGGGCCCCAAATTCCGGCCTCCACCATATCTTCTAAGTCGTAAACCATCGAGCAGTCTCTGCAATTTAAGCTTAACATGACATTCCTCTAACTAACACATGCAGATCAAAAGAAATGAACTTATCTATTCAGGCCTATTAGAATTACATGAAACGGGCCTGTGCACTCTGTAAACCTTTAATTTCTTAGTCTAAACAGTATTCTAACTCATTACACACAATGGTTATATGAAACACTTCTATAAAACGTATATTTCAGTTCTATGATCAATAATACTTTGAATTAGAACAACATTAAAATCCATATCATGTGAGAGTGTAACAACCCCTTTCATTTCTGTGAACTGCCATGTGGCCTACACATTTATACGTTTATCAGTATTACATTCTCCTCTACAACAGCCACATAACATGGGATTTCAACATCATTCTAACATCTCTACACACTTCTATATTAGCTTTTCACACAGATATATGCATTCTATTTTAATTAAACACTCTTATGTATTTTCACTCTATAAATTCGACACTCTTATGTAATCTTTACTAAACTAATGCAACGTGCTTGTAAATATGGTGCACTTCTAATTTTTTTTCTCGATTTGCGCTCTCTCAAGGTCGAATGTACCTTTACTGAGCCCAAGCACACAGTGGGCAGTGAAAAAGATGCCCTTCCCTTTCAAGGGCATTCTCCTCTGTCTACACCAGTGGCGTCGTATGAACATCATGAACCCTAATGCAAGAATGGACAATTGATCCCTCTGCCCCGCAGATGGGTAGTAAAAGACAGTTACAACAGGCGGGAAGTGGGCCCCTCACACCCCTGGGCATGTGCTACTGCACCTGCTGCACTAATTATATGCTGCACTAATTATAGCTACTCACTGCTCTACTCATATTATCTGTACATGTCTTTCTTCTGTGCGGCCATGAACTCAATTGAAGTTTTAGGATCTGTCAACACTCCTTGTCAGAAAATTGTTTTGAGAAGGAAGGGCATTGCGTTTTATGAACAACCTCTCCCAGAGGGAGCTATGCTTTTGAAAATGGTGGAAGAGGTTACCTGGGCATGTCGGTGTCACTTTAGCTGGGGGAAAGCAGCAGCGGCTCCTCTGCTATGGCAGAGGAGCATTGCCCCACAGCTTCACAGCAGTGCCAACTTACGAGACATAAATGATAACTTAGTTATTATCATTTTATTGTTCGTGTCCACCTGCGTTTGGGGTGGGCAGGTGGGAAGTGTTGCTATGCTCTGGGAGTGACTGTTTGGTTGGCCCTCTCAGGCAAAGCAAATTTCGTTGCGCGCACTGCATCACCAAATGCGATGCAGCGCGCAATGAAATTCGTTTTATTCATTTATATGTTTACTTACCTGTTAAGGTCCGTAATCCATACATTACTACCTCCCACCCTGCCCCTCCCCCTCCCCACATCACCACCGGACAGGTACTCCCACTACCGGCCGCGGCTGGTACCCAAGACGGCTCCCGGCCATCATGAGTCACAGGAGGCGTGTGCTCATGACGGCCAGGAACCATCCAAACTCTGCCCACTTATTAATTCTCCTAAGGCAGGGAATTAATCGCGCTCCTGGCCGTCATAAGCACACGTCTACTGTGACACATGACGGCCTGAGCATGGATGTGGTTAACAATAATTACTGGTGATTTAAATGCAAAACTGATAAGTAAATGTTTCCTTGACATGTGCCCATCAAAATTAATTCATTGTCAGTATGATATTCCAAAGTCACAATTTATTGGTAGACATCAGTTACAGATATTCTCATACATCGGACCATAAACACGTTGGGCTTTCTTGGTTTAAATGTCTTTTTTCTTTCTTGTCAAACATACCTCTTTCTCCTGCAGCTCACTTCTTCATTACAGGTCCACACATTATTCCAGCTCTGAAATTATTTCTCCAATTGAAAGTGACCATAATTATTAATAGACCTGGCCCTTTTGACAGGTTTATCCTCAAATGTTTTGCCTGTTACCTCCTATTTTCTGACCCTGTTTTTGTTGGCTATAGGATTCTGGGCACTTTACCACTGCTGATCAGTGCTAAAGTGTATATACTCCCTGCGTAAATTGTGATAAGATTGGTTATCCATGATTAGCATATTTAAATTACTGGTAAGGCCCTAGTAAAGTGCACTGAGTGTGCCAGGCCCGTAAATCAAATGCTACTAGTGGGCATTCAACACTGGTTGTGCCACCCACATGAGTAGCCCTGATAATGTCTCAGACCTACCACTTTAGTGTCTGCACATGCAGTTGTTAACTGCCTTGTTGCCCAGGTAAGTGCACCCACTTGCCAGGCCCAAACCGTCCCGTCCCTAACCTTGCATGCAAGGCACCCCTAAGAAGGCACAAGGTACCCCCATGGGTAAGGTGCAGTGTATGTGAAAGGTAGGACATGTAATGGTGTGTGAGACATGTCCTGATAGTGAAATACTGTGCTTATCATTGGGGCTGCACCATAACCTTTTTACATGTGTAACTTTCTGTAGGGATCAGACAGTAAAATGGAGTTTAGGCTCTCTGAACTCAGAATTTGTTAATGCACCTTTTAGTAAAGTGGTTTTTAAATTGTATGTTTGAAACTGTGTGAGGAGTGCTGCCTTTTCTGAGTGAGGGGTGGGTTGGCCTGCAGTTGCTGCTTCTGTTTGTGGTGGAGAACAAGGACTAACTTGTTTTGCCCTGCAGTGGTATCCTGCTTGTGAAGAAATCTCCAAGGGCTTGTGTGTACTGGTCTCCTGTTGGAAGTCTCAGGGAAATACGGCAGGCGGTCTAGCGTCCCGGGTGGAAGCTTTGTCGGAAAAGAGAAGCTCCCTTGATTAAACACCAACCCATGTGCGATTACGAATATTTTAAGACTTAAGAAAAAACGTTTACAATTTTATTATTGGCTAAGCCCGAGAGACGGATTCCATACCAAAGTCCTTACGGGCGGTAGCAGTGGGTGGTACGTTTACCTATTCCCTACCTTGATATCAAATACTGGAAGGACCAAAAGTGGCCTGCTATTATCAATTGAACGAGATTTTCCTTATATTGTGGGAATGTTAAAAATGTCATCCTGATGAAGGTGTTGGCCTGGAATTTAATTTGCCAAAACCGAAACGCGTCGATGCCCTTGTGTACTGGGATACACTATATCAGTGGACTATACAACGTTTCCAATTTGATAGATATACTTACAAAATTGGAATATGATTTACTGAAATTGGACCACAGTATCCCTTTCCATTTTTTAACCAGTGTGTTGTTTTGTTACCACTCTGTGATTATTACCTGCATGTACTGTATCAGGATATAGTGTTATCCCTTTTTTAATGTGAACTTTTTTTAGTATAATAAATTGTGTACTTTTTTATGATTTCTGACTATTTTTCGCATCATCTTTAGTGTTGCTCAAATTTGTATGAATGTATTGATTAGTATGGTGATAAATGTAAGTTTGTTTGACTGATTATAATTGGTCCAAAGGGGACTCTATTTTTTGACATACTGTCTTTTGGAACCCTACCCCTTTGGTGTTTGGTGTCCCTCTCTTTAATTAGAGACTTTTCTCCCCTGCCCATCCTGTTTGAATATTATCGGGATCAGTGTGCTCAGAGGAGGGAGAAACCGGGACCACTAAGCTGATGTTGATTTAGTGATTTGGGCACAATAATATGTGGTGATTTATGGGAACCTAACTGCAGGTGGATGCCCTAAAAGTTAGGAGTAATGCCAATGACACCTGGCAATGACAGGATGACATGTCCCCATCTCAGAAACCGCATAGTATATAAAGTAATGGTGATCTAATGTATTTGCCCTATTCTACAAAGTGAAGTAAATGATGCGTGTAATCTATGAGTATTTGTGATGTAAGGTTTAATATGTTCGTATGACAAAGGTAATATATATGTCTTTACATTTTGCCCCACCCAGTGATATATTGACAAATGTCTAGATGGCAAAGTGATTTGTGATGTATGCCTTATTATGACAATTGCCTGGTTGGCGATGTGATTTTTGATCTATAACTTATTATGACAATTGCCTAGTGGCAAAGTGATTTATGCGATTTCTGGCCTATGTTTTTTATATACAATATATGAGATATTTGTATATAACCTTTTGTGGAGTCTCTTTTGTGGTGCTCCTAGTGTGTCACTGGTATGTGTGTGTGTGTGCAGTGCAAACACTTTACACACTGACTCTAGGATAAGCCTGAGTGCTCTGCCAAGCTACTGAGGGGTTGAGCAGAGGTTATCTTGTGTGTGTAACTCCCTTACCTTGACTAGAGAGGTGGGTTCTGCCTGGCTTAGGTGCATACTCTAGCCAACCAGAAACCCCATTTCTAACAATTATCAATTCTATTGTATAGCTTGGGTTCATTCTTACACACTACTAAATTTGACTCTCTGGGCAATTTTGTTATTGTGACTAAGAGCAAGATTTAATGGAATCTTTATGTAATTATATGACTGGCCTCTTTAAAATCTTGTAACTTCATGACAAATGTGCCACTGCAGCTTAGTGACTCCTCGGTTTTTGACTGGATGATTGTCAAATATGGGTGCATTTTATTGCACTCATGGTGTGGCCAATAGCTACTCCTCACACGGCCACCACCACCCATGAGCCCCCTTTTCGTTGTTGACTCGCAACTACATACATCCCCCTGTGAGTCGTCCCTAAGACTGCGGCCTCGCTGCTTATCTCTTCTTCCCTGTAGGTACCTGACCACTGGTGCAGGTCCCACGAGAGCAGACTGTGAGGCGCCTTAGGGAAATACTTAGGGTAAGATCTCTTCTTTCTCTCCTACCGTCCAGCCCTCTCTTCATTTTAGGTGTTTAACCATTGAGTGTCTTTCCACAAAAGTGCCTTTACCAGCATAATTTGGTTGCAACCTAGCAATGAATGGAACGATGCATTGACCCCTTCTCCATATTTTCATATATTCTCCATAGGTCGCCACTCAATAGCAGGACCTGCCGGCCTGCCTTCCTTTTGACCTCCTGGAATAAGGTTGTACATTGAGTTTTAATTAATTGTTATTCACTGTGTAGTACTGAGCACTTAGGTCCTGAAGAATTGCCACTTGAGCAAGAAACATGTTGACCTGACCAGAGGGTCGTAGGTATTCTGCCGAGTACACTCCTTGGCACATATCTCCCCTCCCACCATTTTAACCAAGGGTGTCAGCCACGCCAATAAAATTCCTTGTGGACTGACCCACCTTTTTTATTTTCACCACCACTTCACAACTACACCTTCACTTGCCCTCTCACCCACACGCACCATATGGCCGGAACAAAAGATCTCCGATAAAGAGCCCCTTCGCGGGTGCCCGTCAGACATTGCAGCGCCAGTCTGACGAGGAGCAGAACCCATATGATGAAGCATGACATCTAACTTGTGAGGGTTTTAGTTCCAAAAAGGGAAATGCCCTTTCCCTTTTTCCTTTCCTCTATGCTGCACGCACTCTTGTCTCACACACTCTTGTCGGGCAACTTTGTACCCTTCTTGTGCTACTAGTCGTCCGGACACGTACACTGGACCCCGTTAAATATTGTCCGCATACGGTTCCCCCTGCTGTTGAAATGCATTTTATTGTTACTCTTTTTAAATATTTAACTTTGAAAGACAAATCTCTGAATTGGCACCAGAGTTCGGCAATAAATAGTTTAGACTTGATGGTTGATTATTGATGTTAAATTAAAGTACAGGAAGTCATTGCATAGTGTCATTAAATATCTATTCTGATAACCTGTGACGCCTCTGCCAAAAAACTAAAATGTGAGGGTGGACACCGAGTGCACAATATTAAGAAACAAATGCATGAACATCTGTGGCTTCACTTTACAGGCGTTTCTGGCTTTTAATAGGCTCTGGCATACCTTTACTATGCCTGGGACCCTTTTATATGAAAATTAGCCTCTGCACCTCAGACTAATAATTTTCAGCATCCCGTTTGAGTTAACAATCAAATGTTTATATTTTGGAATGACGTGCTGCTCCTAATACAATCCATTCACTCGTTGTGGGCTCCTGGCCTGAACTTCATCCTGATTGTCATACCTAAGCAGTGGCGACTCCTCCGCTATGGCGAAGGAGCATCGCCTCACTGCTTTTAAGCAGTGAGAAGAAGGAACATAAAATAATAATAACTTTAAGTTATTATCATTTTATGCTTCGTGTCCTGCTGCTTTGCAGGCAGGTCGGTGGGCGGAGATGCTCTGCTTTCAGAGCAGAGGAGGAGTGGTTTGCCCACTCCTAAGTGCGCAATGACTGTTTGGTCGGCCCCCTAAGGCCATCCAAACCAGTCATGCACACTTTCCCCGTTCTCCATGCAGCCTGCATTACAGCCTGCATGGAGACCATGCTCACCCCTCCAGCCCCTGGCTAAGCGCTGTGTCACGGCACTCACACCAATCACAATGCTGCATTGCAGCATAGATATTGGCTTAGGGGAGGGAGCCTGGCTGCCTGCTTCCTGTCCCTGGAGTCGGAGACGGGAGGGCAGGAGAAACAGATATAGGACCCGGCCAAAAGGTACGTTTTTTTTTTTAATCCCCTCATGCACACAGCACCCCCCGGCAGCCTCCCCCTCATGACCACCGCACCCGCCAGCCCCCCACCCGCGAGCCATGCCAGCCACCACTGTACCTAGAAACAACTCCACAAAATGGAGTAGCCTTAAGCAATTTTTTCGCACAAATGTACAACTGCGGTGTAATCCCTGACTCCTGGAAAGATTTAATATTGCAACCACTTGTAAACACAGCCCACATTTAGATCCCACAATTATTGTCTAATTGCACTATTGGATTTTGACTGTAAATTATTCACCAAATTCCTCCTGGATACACTCTCAGAAGGGGCATATGAAAGGGGTATGTTGAGGTTACCTCCGATTGGCTTCTGACCTAGTTGCTCCACCATTGGCATCATGGCATTAAAATTACTGATTAACCATACATATTAGCCAAGCAAGAGGGAACTTTCTGTCTGCTTTGTTGACTACTATTCGGCGTTTGACAAGGTAGAGAGAAATCATCTATGCTTCGAACGGCAGTCCTCGAGGATTGATAAAACTCTTCTGCACTTCATGATTGAGTTTCATGCAAATATTTGGGTTCAAATAAAAGTATCATTTGGTAGGGTTTATCCCTGAAGATTCTGAGAGCCAGTTGTTTGAAACAGGGCAGTATACTAGCCCAATCCTATTTTCCATTTACATAGCAGCTCTCCCGTAATTCCTAAATCACAAAGACAGGTTAGTCCCAAAACGACCAAACAACCTGGCTTACACCAACAAAGCATATCGTGTAAAATGCAGATGACATTATCATGTTATGTTGCTAGGTAAGTGAGTCACTGTTTTTGACACAGAGATCCTTTTATTACTTTGCAGTTCATACATTGCAATCCCTCTAATATAGCACAGTGAACTATGAACCAGCATCAAGGCCCTGCATTTAAACTGCAATGCATGGGTGTAGAACGTTATTCGATTTTTCCTTAATCTGCTAAAAGCGTTACTTTGGGTAGTAATACAATCATATCTGTACAGACAGGGAAACAGCCTTTACAATGCAACCGTTACAACGCATGCTGTTGAAAGTTAGGCTGAAACCGTCAACATTATCGGCGCCCTCTTGCTCTTCTCGAAACCCTTTCGTGCACGTAAACAGCCGCCATTTTGAACACCATGGCTTCCCTGCCCTTTTCTGATAGCCAGCGCGTCTCTCTCCCTCTCCTAAGCCTCGTAGGCATCCCCCGCATGCTGACAACCCCCTCGCCCTCACATGCCTCGGGTCATAAACCTCTCTTCAGCGCAGCTCTGCCTCGGAGTCCCATCCTGTCCCCAGCACGACACTTCCCTTCATTCCTTTCATGGTCCCAGGTCCTTTGATACGAACCCCCTTTTCCTGTGTGCCCGTTTGTCTTCCTCGTTCCCAGGCCACCACCTGGCTCTGCGGATACTGTTTATTACCCCCCAGTACAGTAGGAAGCTTCCTCCCATTAAAGGACCCTCGGGTCGATCAAAGCCCCCCACCCTATGAGGTCCGATCGAACCCCACACATTCCGTGAATCGGCGGAATATCCAGCTGCGCGATAATCATCACCTGTTGTGACAGGGGTGGGGACTTCAACTGTAACTATGTGTGGGAACGGGCCTGAAGGGGAGGTTCCGAGGATGTCTTTCCGTACATCAAAGTATTGACGAGATTGTGTTTCATGCAATAAAGTGATAAACTTGTGTATAAGAGGCCAGGCCTCAGAGATACGGGTAGAGCACCTCATGACGATACCTGCTGTCTGATTTGTCGTGTTCTCCTCCGGAGAGAATAAACCTTGTTTCCTGCCTTCCCGCCTCCAGCGCCTGCCTCTTCATTTGTTAATATCTTGTGGGTTCAAGAGGCGACACCGCCGGGCACTACTTAAGGATCTTATATTCTGGTTGTTAGCATTCACCCTTTTTACAATTGGCGCCCAACGTGGGGCCCATCAGCGACTCGTGGATCCAGTGGGAGAGGTCCTGACGACAGAGTGAACGACTGCAACGATCGGGAGCGCGCCTGTCCGATAGACCCTCGTCTGACAGCCGATCATCCGAACTTCACTGGCTCCGAACAGACCTCTCTCGAGTGATCTACGGTCCTGACTGGGAACCATCAGGAGTGCCGCGAGGATAAAGGAGAAAAGAGGACGATCGGGCGCTGGATTCGGAAGACAAGAAACTGTCCATGCGGTCCGGGTAAGGTCGTGTAAACACGACGAGTTGCGAAATAATTGCTTGATTGTTTAGAAAATACTAGTATTACTCTTTTTATTTATTTGGAGATTCGCTGTCTGCAAACGGAGAAACAACAGGCTCTCTCTTTGCAAGCAGTGGAGGATAGGTAAGGCAGCCGTCGTGCCTATTTTTTTTCTCCCCCACTGAATAATTACTTGAAACTGAACTGTTGTTCGCAAAAATATTGTTTTCTGGAGATTCTCTGTCTGCAAACAGGAAAGAGACCTCCCTTTTTGCAGATAGTGAAAGGGGTAGGTAACGCAGACCTTTGCGGACCTATTTACTCTCCCCACTGAATATTTATTGGTCATTTATTATTTTTGATCCATGAGGTATTCACTGCCTGCAAACAACGTAGAATAGAAATATTCTGTCTAGTCTTTGCACACAGTGATAAGATAGGCAGTGCTGACTTTTTGTCCCTCGTTGCGAGCCGTCATGTCTGTCTTCTCCCCACTGATTAGTAGCCTGTTTAGCCCGGACCGCTTATTAGAGATGGACCATCCAGCCCCACTGGAAGGCACCCCTAATAAGGACATGTTCATGAAGCATGGATTGATCGCTATAGCCTATAACAAACTGTGGCATAAATATACGAAAAAGGATCGAGAAAGACAGTGGCCACTGGTAGGATCCTTTGATGATGACAAAATAAGCGCGCTAGAAGTAGCCCTCGGTAAAAACAAGACAACGCCCACCATGCTCGATAGTTTCGGCATGTGGCGCAAAGAAACTGAACAACGTAAAAAGAAAACTGAGAGTAGGTTGGGAAAAGAGCTGCGGAAAGCAGCCCACCTAGCTGCCCAGAAACTAGAAAAAGAGATAAAGGAAAGAGAGAAAGCTAAACAGAAACTAGAAATGGAAACATCGGGCCAGTGTCCGGTTAGAACTTCCTCCACGCTCTACCCTGATTTACCCTCGAAACCACGAGCCAACGATGATCTGCTGTTAGGTCCTCCTATCATCTACATGCCCCCTCCATATGCCCCTTCCCAACCCTTAGCGCAGCACGCACCACCCCCAGGTGCAAACGAAAGTACCACCACAGCTTCGGCCCCCATGGCCTCTGTGCCAGCCGAACCCCTCGTATTAAATACTGCATCAACGACAACGTTAGGCGACCCTGAGGCTCGAGGGGCTGGCCCTGCGAGAACAAACAGACTGAACAAAGATGAGCGAGCAGGGATCGACAGGATAGTAAGAGCGCTGATAGGAAGCAAGGAAGGTGAGGAGCACATCACGGATGTGTTTAACTCATATACTGGGAGTCACAGACGACACTTTACAGTACGACTGTGTTACCATGTCTTGAACGCATACGAGGACCGATATCGAGACCAAGGTCCCGAGAGCCTAACGACTCTGTACCGGAAGGTCGATATCGGGGAAGGGGGTGAGTGTGATGTGTCGGACCTCCTTACGCGTACGCTTGAGGTTCTCCGCCACCTCACTGAACGAGAATCGGGGACTAAACCTGCGACACCCGTAGCAACCGAACCTCAAACTGAACAACCTAACACCATGATGCCAATACGAGAGGCTGCCCCTTACTGGGTTCCGCCCCGAGGTTCAGGGACTAACGATGATGCAAACCACCAGGATGCAAAGGGAAGGGTAGTGTACAACTGGGTCTACCAGCCGTGGGACCGGCAAGAGATTCTGACATTCCGGAAATCTCTGCCCGACCTACGAAAAAACCCCACTGCCTTTTATACTGAATTGGGTACAGCCCTGGGTTCAACGATTATGACCCTGGCTGACATCGACTTGTTCTTCGGGTTATGTCTACCAGCCGATGTGTGGAAGCAAATCCGGAAAGTCGACCACCTTGAGCTGTTTGGACATACCTGGTCGCAACTCGATGACCTGGATAAACAACGAGGACCTGGAAAAAAGCCTTTGAAATCCATTCTAGACCTTCCAGATAAAATCGTAGAGAAATTAAAAACCCTGATCCCAGAAAAGAAAGTGGACTGGTCGATAGTAACGGCCTGTCGCCAGAAACCCCAGGAGGATGTATCGGAATACTTCTCCCGGTTTGAAACGGTGTTCTCCGATTACAGCGGCCAGGACATGACCACTGCGACCGGACACCATCTGTTTGTCCAGAATTATGTTAAGGGCCTGTCATCGGAGATCTCCCAGAAACTACAGGCCAGCGAGAGTAGTTGGGCAGCCTCCAAACCTACAGCTATCCTCCAAATGGCCCAATATTATGAACATCAGAAAAATGAAAACGATAGGGCAACAGAGAAAAAGAAGAAGGACCTGAAAGAGAGGGTGATGATTGCCAAACTGCAAGGGGTGACTATAGGACGAGACCAATATCGGGGAAACTACCAGACGAACGTCCCTAAGACTACATTTCCCCAGGACCGCACTCTGACTCCCTACAGTGGACGTACAGACCTTAGAGAGGACCAGTGTGCTTTCTGCAAAGGAACTGACCATTGGAAATCCCAGTGCCCAGTTCTTCTGGAAATAATCAAAAACAGAGACCCCAGGGACATAGCAAATGGACTGAGAAATAAGGGACAACAGCGAGGGCCCCCAAATGACACGACTAACGACAGATCAGGCAGACCAAATACGTTTGATCGACCCAGGCAGAACCAATATCAGCAATCCGACTATGAGGACGCCCACAACTTTGCATAGGACAGCCAAGGGCAAGGGAGGGATCCAGTCGAGCTCTATGTTGACCAGCAGGGCCCTTACGTCACTGCTAAGGTCCTGGGTACCAAGTCTCCATTTCTGGTAGACACTGGCGCGACACGTAGTGCGTTATCTAAACGACTGATTCCAAGGGCACCCTTGTCTGGCTCACTCATAACATCGACAGGTTTCGATGGAACGCCCTCCACTAACCCTTTGTCTGCCCCGATTCTCTTTGACGTAGAAAACAACACCACTGACACCACGTTTTTGCTCTCCTCCAATAGCCCTGACGCCATTATGGGACTTGACTTACTGAAACACTTCCGAGCGACGATCAGATGTTCTCACGATGGAGTTCGAGTGTTTCTTTACGACAACCCCGTCCTGCTTAGACATTGCTCTCCCCAACACATGTTTTCCATCACCGACGCTGACGCATCCCTGCTTGACACTCTGCCTCCGTATCTGTGGGCCAAAGCGGATTCGGACGTAGGGCGTATGTTGATTGACCCAGTGCACATTACTGTCCGACCAGACGCAACACTCCCAAAACTTCCACAATATCGGATATCGCCCGAGGGCGAGAAGGCATTGGTAAAGATTATCCAGTCACTGATAGACGCAGGAGTGGTAGAGGAAGTGGTTAGCAACATTTGCAACAGCCCTATCTTGCCCATCATCAAGAAACAGGGAGAGGGAGATGAGAAAGCATACCGTTTTATCATCGACCTCCGAGAGATCAACAAAGTGGTGGTACCCCAGTACCCTGTGGTCTCAGACATCACCACCATCCTGACTTTGATTCCTTCTACTGCCACCACCTTCACCGTCATCGACCTCAAAAATGCATTCTTTTCCATCCCCATCCATCCAGACAGCCGATATCTCTTCGGTTTTACCCTAAAAGCCCGCTCATATAGGTTTTGCCGAGCACCCCAGGGCTACACAGAAAGCCCTAGCATCTACAGCCAGGCCCTCAGAAGACAATTGGATCAAGTCCAGTTACCCGATGGAGTGGTGTTAGTACAATATGTCGATGACATCCTTTTGGCGGCCGACACTACCCCATTAGCGGTCACCGCCACCATTCACCTCCTGCACTTCCTTGCGGAAAATGGTCACAAGGTCTCCAAGAAGAAGTTGCAATTCTGCCAACCCCAAGTCACTTACCTAGGCCACCTGTTGTCCAAAGAAGGAAGAAAACTCACTCCCGACCGGATCCAAACCATTCTTGAAACTCCTGTCCTTAAGACCCAGAAACAGGTTCGCTCCCTACTAGGCTTCACCTCCTTCTGCCGACAGTTGTTACCAAACTTTAGCCTCATTGTGAAACCACTGCTTTCTCTGCTAAGTAAAGACATCCCCTTCCCACTCCCTTGGACCCCTGAGTGTCAGACCTCCTTCACGGAACTACGAGATGCCCTCTGTTTGGCCCCTGTCCTAGGTACCCCTGATTACAAAAAGCCCTTCTCCCTTTACACTCACGAAAGGGAGGGGTGCGCTCTGTCCGTCCTGACCCAGGCCATTGGCCCGAGACAACGACCGTGCGCTTACTTCTCTGCCACTCTTGACCCTGTAGCCAGGGCCTTACCTGCCTGCCTTCGAGCCGTGGCTGCGGCCGCAATCTCTATCCGACAGAGTGAGGGGATCGTACTCTCAAATTCCCTCACGGTACTGGTACCCCACGCCGTTGACACCCTTCTGAACCAAACCAAGACGCAACACCTGACGAGCGCACGACTGACCGGATACGAACTGACTTTGCTCGCACCCCATATCACCCTGAAAAGATGCACCACACTGAACCCGGCAACTCTGTTACCCTTACCAGAGAACGATCCCAACGTGCACCCTATACATGACTGCGTGACTCTCACAGACGAACAGACTAGAAGTAGGGTTGACCTCAGAGACACGGCTTTCCCTGACCCCGACGGGGAGCTGTGGGTGGACGGTTCTTGCATCAAACTCCCCGATGGCACCACTTTCGCTGCTTATGCAGTCACCACGGCTCGAACTGTAATCGAGACAGCCCGCATCACGCAACGATCTGCCCAGGCAGCGGAACTGATTGCCCTAACACGAGCTTGCATCCTAGCAGCAGGGACCACAGCGAACATCTACACCGACAGCCAGTATGCCTTCGGGGTGGTACACCATTTTGGGCTCCTTTGGAGGGAAAGGGGATTCTTGACCTCACACGGCACACCCATTTTGCACGGGGATCTAGTCTCCGCCTTGATCGAAGCTGTCCTTCTCCCCAAAAAGCTTGCAGTCATCAAATGCCAGGCACACAAAAAGGTGACGGACGTTATTGGACAGGGAAACGCGCTAGCCGACATCACTGCCCGAACGACAGCTGAAAATAGGACGACAACACGTATGTACGTGACCCGGTCACAAGCAGAAAACTGGACTGACGCTAAGGACACTATTAGAGACATTCAAACGGCTAGCACACAACACGAACTGACTGAATGGACACGGGTGGGATTAAAAGATGACGAAGGCTGCTGGCGGACAAAAGCCACAAACAAATGGTTGCTACCCGACTCATACCTGATTCCCATACTGACCATGGCACACTCCCCTGCCCACATAGGGTCAGCCCCCATGATCAAACTTGTCTCCAGAGTTTGGCACAATGATAAAATCCCAGATTCCGCCAAACGCCTGGTCCAACAATGCTTAATATGCCTGCAACATAACCCCGGGAAAGGAACTGTAGTACCCCGGGGGGGATTTGGGGTCCCAAACCACCCATTTGAAGTCCTGCAGATGGACTACATCCAGCTAGACAGGTGCCAAGGCCTAAAATATGTACTTGTTGTGGTGTGCGCATTTAGTAAGTGGGTGGAAGCATATCCAACCCGTGACAACACCGCTATGGCCACTGCAAAGGTACTGTTAAAGGAATTTTTCCCCCGTTACGGCCTCTGTCGTATTTTATGGAGTGACAATGGCCCCCACTTCATAGCCGAAGTTATCCAGCTCATCTTAAAGGGGTTGGGCATCAAACAGAAATTTCACGCAGTCTTCCACCCCCAATCTGCTGGACTTGTTGAGCGACACAATGCCACACTAAAGCTTAAACTGGCCAAGATAGTGGCTACCACGGGTCTGAAATGGCCAGACGCCCTCCCACTGGCATTGCTATTGATGCGCTCTACCCCCACCCGACATCACTTAACTCCTTATGAAGTTGTCTTTGGTCGACCCATGAGTGTCTGGTCTGCCCCAAAACCAACCTCCATTCATGACGTCCCGGACGTCCTAATGTCTGATTATCTGTATAAATTGACTGAAACTCTGTCTGTCATTCATCAGCAGGTGCAGCAGGCCATCCCCGATGCTTCCAGGGGTCCGGGTCACACCATCCAACCTGGGGATTTCGTGCTGATCCGAAATTTTCACCGATCAAAGAGTTTGGAACCCCGGTGGACGGGCCCCTGGCAAGTGTTAATCACCACCCGGACGGCTCTTCGTGTGGAGGGGAAGCGGCACTGGCTGCACGCACACCACTGCAAGAAGGTCTCCTCGACCCTAGCCGCGACAGAAAACATCGACAACCAAGAAGAGCTCCTGAACAAGGACCGACCGTCACTGGCATGCTATCCGGATACTGAAGCACTTGAACTTTCAAAATTCTCTGATCCCACTGTGCCATCCAGAGAAGGGTATTTCCTGCGTCGAAAGGAGGGAGCTTCGGCTAAGTAGAACACGAACTAAGTTGAATCTCAGAACGGTGACCCAAAGCAACCAAGGGTTACCTGGAGAGAAGCTAAACTAAGTCTGTGGTTCTGCCCACTACCGAGCACCTTGAAGATGAAGATGATGGAAGCGCCAGATAAGAAGATGATGGAAGCGCCAGATAAGAAGATGATGGAAGCGCCAAATAAGAAGATGATGGAGGCAACAGGAAATACCCACTACAGAGACCCAAGAACAGACAGACTCCACAGCTCAAAGACAATTGTACTCTTCATCACAATCCTCTTCTGTTTTCTCCTCATGACCACGCTCTGGATTATGGAAGAACATGCACCTGCTCACGACACATTCCTAACCACTGCTCAACCTACCACCATGAAGGAACATTATCTGATTTCGCTCTCTCCTCAACTAAGAGAGAGGCGAAAGGAGTTTTGGAACAACTCTTTCGTGCAGCTACTTCACCAACACAATCTTGCCACCAATACCACCAACTGCTGGATCTGTGGGTTGCTACCCCATGCCACTGGACATTCAATACCATTCATCCCTTCACCCTTCTCTGTCCACGGCTCCTGCCTTGCTTGGCTGATCCTCCTGCAAGAAAGCTATAAGGACAATGCCACCTCCAGCAGAACTGCAGCGCATTTTTCTCACGGGGTCGGGCGAAACAAGACAAAGACACACTTCTGCCCGCTGACCCCCAGCGACTCAATCCACATGGACATCCCTGAAAAGGAACGAATTGAAATGCAGGTGTTCAACAATCCAACCAGACCCACCTTCTCCTATCTGCGGAAACGAACGGCTGCCACTCTGGCTGTGGCCCTGTCGGTCATCAACGTCACAGGCCACATGTGTGTAGAAGGACTTGGGACACAGCTGGTGGGCCGCAGCGCTTGCCGCTTTACCAGAACTTTGGATTCCACGGACCCACCTTCCTTTGTGTCATCCCCAAACATGTATTTCGTCTGCAGCACAAAGGCCTACACCTGGCTCCCCAAAGGCTGGGGGGCACTTGTTTCATCTCCTTCGTCCTTCCCCCGACTTATGTGGCCCCAGCGAATCACCATAGACAGAAACGAGCCAAAGACATTGAGCAAGCCGACTCAACAGGAGCGCAGTTCCTCGATGCTATGAAAGGACTCGTCCCCCTCTGGGGCCCGATGGCAAACAGCCGTGCCATCCGACATCTGACTCAGGCAGTTGAGACAACCATGAACATCACAGCTGGTATCTTTGCTAACAACACTGCCGAGCTCCAAGCGGTCCGTCTGGTGGCTCTTCAGAACCGCCTTGTTCTAGATGTGGTTCTGGCGGACCGTGGAGGAGCATGCCGCATTATTGGGTCCAGCTGTTGTACATACATACCGGACAACTCACCCTCAGTGTACAAAGCCATCGAACATCTTCACAGACTCTCTTCAGAAGTCCATAAAGAACAAGAAGAATGGTCGCTTGGTGGTTGGTTCTGGGACACCGTTAAGAACTGGGGCTGGAGACTGCTCACCATTATCCTGATTCCTGTAGTTGTAATATGTGGTCTATGCTTAGGAATTCAATGTCTGCCACTTCTTTGTTCTTTATGTGCAAGGTGTATTTTCCCCAAAACTGTGGACTTTGGAAACGAACACATGAGAGCATTGTATGATACCGAGGTTAGGAATTTGATGAAAATTGACATTGTGTAAGCAAGTTGGCTAGATATGTTGAAAAGGGAGGACTGTTGAAAGTTAGGCTGAAACCGTCAACATTATCGGCGCCCTCTTGCTCTTCTCGAAACCCTTTCGTGCACGTAAACAGCCGCCATTTTGAACACCATGGCTTCCCTGCCCTTTTCTGATAGCCAGCGCGTCTCTCTCCCTCTCCTAAGCCTCGTAGGCATCCCCCGCATGCTGACAACCCCCTCGCCCTCACATGCCTCGGGTCATAAACCTCTCTTCAGCGCAGCTCTGCCTCGGAGTCCCATCCTGTCCCCAGCACGACACTTCCCTTCATTCCTTTCATGGTCCCAGGTCCTTTGATACGAACCCCCTTTTCCTGTGTGCCCGTTTGTCTTCCTCGTTCCCAGGCCACCACCTGGCTCTGCGGATACTGTTTATTACCCCCCAGTACAGTAGGAAGCTTCCTCCCATTAAAGGACCCTCGGGTCGATCAAAGCCCCCCACCCTACGAGGTCCGATCGAACCCCACACATTCCGTGAATCGGCGGAATATCCAGCTGCGCGATAATCATCACCTGTTGTGACAGGGGTGGGGATTTCAACTGTAACTATGTGTGGGAACGGGCCTGAAGGGGAGGTTCCGAGGATGTCTTTCCGTACATCAAAGTATTGACGAGATTGTGTTTCATGCAATAAAGTGATAAACTTGTGTATAAGAGGCCAGGCCTCAGAGATACGGGTAGAGCACCTCATGACGATACCTGCTGTCTGATTTGTCGTGTTCTCCTCCGGAGAGAATAAACCTTGTTTCCTGCCTTCCCGCCTCCAGCGCCTGCCTCTTCATTTGTTAATATCTTGTGGGTTCAAGAGGCGACACCGCCGGGCACTACTTAAGGATCTTATATTCTGGTTGTTAGCATTCACCCTTTTTACAATGCCATTACATCGTATGCCGTTGCTACGAAAAAGGTGTGCAGCAGTGGGTAGAAGGTGTTGGATTTAATTCCAACACATTCCCTACTGTTGCACACACTGGAGTTGGAATAGAAAATTAATCTATTCCAACTTCCAGCGCTCCCCCGACAGAAAGTCAGGATAAAGTTTGGCGTTTTCACGGCATGCAATGTAATGGCATGCATTGTAACGTCACATATTCATACAGACAACCACAAGCTCTGCATTACATGTTAAGTGCAAAGAAATCTTTATTAAAAAGAAAAAAGGTGTCTACAATTACTGCATATTGTTAAACTTACAACAATCCATTTCTAGTCTAATACATACAAAGATACGTGAATCGGACTGATTGGTGAGCAAGGGAAAGACAAAGCAAAAGAAATGTGACATAGATGCCATTGGGGTACAAAAGTTTTAGGAACATTTGGGGGAGTCAAGGAGGTTTGAGAACTTCTTGCTGAGATGGTTTTAACTAGGAGTGGCGCTTGGCACTTGCATCAATATATATTGTAATCGGTGACCATAAGTCCAAACGTTTAGTTGCCATATGTATAGGATAAACAAAGGCCGTATCCAACCTATGGTTGTGACAAACGGCATACCACCAAGCCTTGTACGAAATTTTTGTAGAATCTTTCCAATTGATGGTGATTTGCTGGAAGGCAATCGCTAACAATAAATCAATAATTTTAACATTAAGTATAACATTCTCCCAGATGGATGAGAGACTGCCTAAAAAATATAATGAAAGGAAAAAGTAAATTCTGAATGAAAAATTAGATTGATTTGGGACCATACTTGTTTCCAGAAAGTAAATATGTATGGACAGGAAAATAGCTTATGAAATAAATCAGCATTGGCAGACGAACATGTCCAACAAGAATCTGGTGTAGCTGGGAATCTTTTACTTAAAGTAGCCAGTGTTAGCAAAAGTCTATTATAAACAAAAAACAATGTTTGAGTTGTGCTAGCTGCTCTGGATGATTTACGTAGCTTAGTCCATATGTTTGTCCAGAGTGGTATTGACCAGGATACTGTAAGATCTCTTTCCCATGCCTCTTCCACCTTAGACTTCGGTCTGACAACTTCATTACCTTGCAAGTATATATAAATTGTAGAAGCTTTGAGTCTTATTTTTAATAGAGTGTGGAGTCGTAAGGAGGGGTCTGGGGTGATAAAGGTGACTTGGGCAGTAGAGATTTGAGCGTATGTATCCATCACAGTTTCCTTGAGAAGGTCATATTTGTGAATAAATGAAGCGGGTAAGTTAAATGATTGGCGAAGTGCAGCAAAAGGTAGGAAATTGTAATGCGAAAATAACTGAGAGAGCCATATTAAACCCTTCTGTCTCCAAGACTTCCAATAAAAAGGTTTGTTTCGAATAGTCAAGTTTTTGTTGTGCCAAATTGTGGAACCAAAAAAAGCATCAATAGTGGTGTGAGTGGAAGGAGGATTTGAGTTAAGGAGTTTGAAAGTGTGTTTTATTATAGAAGCGGAGATGGACAGTGGAAAAAGGAAATAGAAAAAGACGCTCTAGTGAAGTCCAAAGAGGACAGTCATCTGATGAATCCTGTAGCCAAAGAGAAGCTTGACGTAACAGGAATCCCTTCTGATATGCTTGGAAGTCTGAAAAGTTAACTCCCCCTTCTGTTTTGGGACATGATAGCTTTACAATAGACATTCGGGGTTTCTGTTTCTTGTTACTCCATAAAAAAGAAGAAAGGATGGAGTTAACCTTCTTAAATAGCTTAGCCGTAATTGGTATTGAGATAATGGATACAGTGTATAGAACTAAGGGTGATAACATACTTTTTATAGTGTCTAAAGGACCCCCACCAAGATGAATAAAGAGCATGCCATCTGACAGTTAGCTCTGAAATCCTTTGAATACATTTATTCATACATAGGGTTACTGTGTCTGAGATGGAAGGAGTGAAATGTAAGCCTAATTATTTAATTTGTTTGGAGTTCTACCTAAATTTAGAAATGTTACATTTAAAAGTATAGTTAGTTAAAGGCAGAATTTCACACTTGTCATTATTCAGTTTGTAGCCAGAAATTAGGGAAGAAGATTTTACTTCAGCTAAAAAAGCAGGCATTGAATCATCCGGTATTGAGATAAAAAGCAATATATCATCAGCATAGGCTGCCAGTTTAATATGGGCAGTCGCTGTTTGAAATCTGTAAAGGTCAGAGTTTTTACGTAGTCTAGATAGAAATGGTTCCAAAGCCAAGTTAAAAAGGAAGGAAGACAAAGGGCAACCCTGGCGCACTCCTCTACCTAAATTAAAGAATGGGGATGTCAAACTATTCGCTCAAACTGCAGCACGAGGGTTAGAATAAAGAAGTGATATTAAAGATATAAAATGAGGGTCAAAACCAAACCATCTAAGGGTATAAAATAAATATTTCCACTCAACTCTGTCGAAGGCTTTTTCCGCGTCCAACGCTATTGCTGCCAGGGTGTGTTTAAAGTCGGAAGATTTGGATAAGATGTTAAAAAGTATTATCTGTAATAAACTGACCTTTAACAAAGCCAGATTGTTCTTTTCCTAGCAAATTCGGTAAATAGAGATCTAATCGTATGGCTAATGCTTTAGAGAATATTTTGTAATAAATGTTAACCAGGGAGATGGGCCTGTAATTTTTACAATATTTAGAATCCTTACCATTTTTTGGGATGAGGCATATGTGCACTTACGAAAAAGAGCCAGAAGAGCCTTTTAAGGATTGAAAAGAGTTAATCAACAAGCGCAATTTGGGCAGTAAAAGTTTAGAAAACTGAAGATAAGATTTAACGGTAAAAATGTCTGGGCCAGGAGCTTTGTCTTTTTTAAGGTTTTGGTGAGCCTTTAGGAGTTCTTGCTGTGTTAGGTCTAATTCTAAAGAAGATAAATCCAGAGGATCATGTTGTGTGTTTTTTTGATCTTTGAGAAAAATTGTGATAGTGATTGATCCGTAGGTTGTGTTTAAAACGTGTATAGTGATTTATAAAAGAGAGAGAACTCATTCAAAATTCCGGCATCCTTGTATTTTGAAACTGAGTTATCATCATAGATAGAGTCAATATTCAATTTGTTGTGCCAGATGTTTAATTAATTGGCCAGAATTTTCCCTGCTTTGTTTTTACCACCGTAGAATTTTGCACTAGATTTTAACAGATATAAGGAGGCATCATCAGTTGATTTCTTATTAAATTGCATTTTGGCGTTTATAAGAGCCGTTAGACAATTTGACAAATGAGAAGCATAATATGAGTGTTCCAGTTTCTTAATGTCATTGAGGAGATCACTAGTGGTCTTACGCATGGCATTTCGTTTCTTTGCAACATAGCTAGTCAGTCAGATACTTTTATTCGATAACTTAAGATCATAAAAAGGCCAAGGTACAATTATTACATATTAGTAAAAATCCAGCATACGTTACGTTAGAATTTTTTTTTACACATTCGGGTACATTAAAATTTCATTATAAATCCATCTAAGTATGGTTATTAAGCAAGCAAAATTCCATATGTATATGTACATTAAAATTACCTTATAGATCCTTCTTAATACTGTGTATAAAAGTAGCTTAACAGTTCAATATATATTAAACTTAAAATGATCCACACTATATTCATAACCAGTGTACAGCCCCCGTATAACCTACTCTTTTCTTTTTTTTTTTTTTTTTTTAAAACCTTTATTAGCAAGAAAGGAATACAATTACAGGCCTACAACCGCCAGGGCCGGCCAGTCACACAAAATAACAGTAACGCATTAGAACACAGCTCATCAGCCGACAACCGAAGGTCCGGCAGCGATATTGCATGACATTACTCAAAATGCTACGAATGAAAGGATGTTGAAAAGGTTTCACATTTTATACAAATAAACAAGAAAAACGTAATCGAAAAAAGAGTCGAGGCTGTACCCTGTAATATAGTATCAGTTCCACATGGCGCGGGGAGAGGCGAACAAAGTACAGTGTTAAGAAACAGGAGAGATACCAGGAGAAGGGGGGGGACACAGAGCAAGAAACAAATCGTAGAACACGGAAAATTAGGAAACCGAAACGTACAGTCAAGGAGAATAAGGAGCGTCTGGAGGTTCAGTAAGGGGGGGATCACATATCCCTCCTCGATATGAGTTCCATTGGTCCCAAATCCTGCCCCACTTCTTGGGCCTGCAACGGGAGACATACACAATTTTTTCTCTGAACATGCACCAGTCCATGTGCTCTTCCCAGTTGCGAACTGATGGTGCCCTCTGAGATCCCCACAATTGAGCAATGTCTCTTTTCGCAACCATGTTCCCTAGCGTGACCCATTGAGTCTGAGCAGCAGTGCAATCACTCGGCTCCCAGATGTTCAACAAACAGCGCCAGGCCTCCGGCAACAACTCAACGCCCGTCACCTCACCCATCACTGCATGCACTCTAGTTCAAAAAGACACCACTTCCGGACATTCCCATATGATGTGGAGGAAAGTAGCAAGCACACCACAGCCACGCCTACACAGCCCATCCGCAGAAAAACCCATATGCATCAATCGTGGACCCGTGACATAGACTCGGTGCAGAATCTTCAGCTGTACGAGTCGCAGACGCGCCGGGATCGCGACCTCTTTAGGAGAGGATATCGCAGCCTGCCAGTCTTCATCATCCAACTCCAGCCCATCGTTAGTCCAAGCACTCCGAAGCTGAACAAGCAGGTCCGAGCGATCATTGATGAGTTTTTTATAAATAAGGGAGATAGTGCTGTCCGGAACATGCCCGTACATCACCCTGTCCTCCAGGGGAGAACACTCCGGGATAGTAGATCCGGCTGGAAAAACCGATTCAATGGCATGTCGAACCTGGAAATAGCGAAAATACTCCGTGTCATTCAAATTATATTCCTGCTTCAATTCAGCAAAGGTCTTAACTCTATTTTTAGCCCAGAGATCGCCCACTTTACTACTGCCAATGAGGTCCCATCTATCAAAACCCTTCGACGTCCATAGCTCCCCCAGTCTCTCAGGGGCAAACAATGGGGCCGCTCTGGTCAGTTTATCCGCCCACCCCGTAGCCGTGGTCGCACTACCCCACACTCGCACTGCCACTCCAGTGGGACCCGTCAGGTTCCTCCTGGCGCCTCGAGAATAGAGCGCCCTATAAAAATCACCCCCGGGCAACAGCCACCGATCCATCTCAAATGCAGGATTCGGAGCTGGACTGTACATGGCATGGTTCACAGTGCTCAGCTGAGATGCCCAGTAGTATCTTTTAATATCAGGCAATGCTATACCACCATCGTACCAGGGCAACGTTAACTTCGCCAACACAATGCGGGGCCGTCCAGCCCACACTAGTCTCCTCTGGAGGCCCTCGATTTCACGAAAGTAACTGGCTGGCACCAGATTAAGCGTGTTTTGGACGGCATACAGAAAACGGGGAAGAGACATCATCTTAAACAGGGCAGCTCTTCCCAAAGGGGACAAGGGTAAACTACACCATGCCGTAACGTCCGACCGAAGCCCGCCAAGCGGAGGTAACAAATTCCGCTCGTAGAGCACCATGGGGTCCAGGGAAATATAAATCCCCAAGTACTTAAAGCCACCTCTAGAAACCGGTATCGGGCAAGTGCGGGGCAGAGAGGGCGAG
Organism: Lissotriton helveticus; assembly: GCF_964261635.1. Lineage (NCBI taxonomy): Eukaryota > Metazoa > Chordata > Amphibia > Caudata > Salamandridae > Lissotriton > Lissotriton helveticus. The sequence continues at coordinate 999,894,748 of NC_136072.1, forward strand.
TCTCCAGTCAACCTACTCTTTTCTTGATCTTGTTAATCCACTCTGCTGCCACTAGAAAATTTGCAACATGAAATGTAATCCATGCACTACTCAACAGTTGTAAATAAAGAAGTGCCGGCCTAACCTGCTCAAACCCTGCTTCCCTTAACACAGGTAACAAGTACTGTTTCCTAATGTCTGCGTAATACTCGCAAAACAAAATGTAACGTATCTTGCATGGAAAAATTGTCGCACTTACAGGGGTCGGCGTTATCTGGTGTTCCCCATTTAGGGAAATCTCCCAGGGTGAGGTGAATTATATTAAATCGGAATCTTGTTAGCAAATACCGGTGGAAAGGGCGTGTTACTAACTTCAGATAAGGCTCAAAACCAGGTGAGCTCACTGAACCAAAGTTCGCTCTTACCATAGGTTTTCTCAGCTCGAGTTCCTCCCTTTCGGTTTTAAGAAGGTTTACCATAACGGTTTTAATCAGGTCTACGTCTTCTTTTTTTACAGTTTCAGGGGCCAAAAAAAGCCCAGGTCGTCCAAGTTTTTTGAATGTTGTTTCAATGTATGCCAGCCACGGAATATTACCAGCATTATCTAGCGCTAGACAATCTTTTAGGATCATATGGTTCAGTGAGATATCCTGGTTAAGCCAGGTCTTAAGCCAACATGTCAGCGGGGCTACTTTCAATGTGTCAGAGACATAACCCAACCCCATCTCCGCGTGAATAGAAAAAGTAGGGGTAGACTGTGGTACAGATAATAAAGTTCTTAGAAATGTATTTTCTACCACTTGAATTTGATGATCTTGTGAGCTATACCCCCAGATCTCTGAGCCATACGTCGCTATTGCTAGACACTTGGCCTTGTACACCTTCAAAATAGCTTCCATGGGTCTGGCCCCTAGTCGTTTTGTAAAGCCTATAAGGGCAGAATTAGGTCTAGCAAATACATTACTTTTGTGTTTCAGTTGTGGGCCCCCAGGACCCTTTCTCATTATTTTCTTTCTGCTTTGTTCCCCCCACTATCATTACATGGGATTTTTTTAGCGTTTATTTTCAGATCTATTGCCTCCATAAATTTGCCGAACATATCCAGAAATGTTATTAGTCCAACACCAGTGCGAGCCAATAAAACCGCGTCATCCACATAAAGAAGAACTGGGATAACAGTTTCTCCTACACGCGGGATGTCTAGTGTAGCTCCCTTCAGGGCAGGTTCTAATGCATTTATGTAGAGCGTAAAAAGGAGGGGTGCCAGCATGCACCCCTGCCTGACCCCTCTTTCTGATTTAAAATAACCAGTGCATCTCCCTTCCTGGGTGACTCTAACAGTGGCTAATAGGCCACAGTGAAGGTCAGCTAAAAATTTGACTAAAGCAGGGTCGATGCCTATGTTCAGTAAAATTTGCCACAGCTTCGATGTGTTTACCAGGTCGAAAGCTGTTGAGAGATCGATAAACCCCATGTAGAGGGATCCCTTTTGAGCTATAGTGTATTTGCTAATAGGAAGCTGCAAATTAAGACATTGATTTAATGTGCTTCTTTTAATTCTAAAACCGTACTGGGCGTTAGACAAGACCCCTCTCCCCTCTAACCACTCTGTTATTTTCACCAGGATTACTCTGCCTAAGATTTTCACAGCGCAGTCTATCAGGGAGCTAGGCCTGTAACATGATAGATCGTCTCTATGTCCCTTTTTAAAAACCGGAATAATAATTGATTTAGACCAGGATGCCGGGGATAAATTCGCACCTGAAGCATTAAAAACGTTTGTCAGTATTCTTGCCCAGAATTTAGGAAAACTTTTAAAAAGGTCTGCTGGGACCCCATCCGGGGCCGGGGCCTTATTCTTCCTAGTCTCCTCAATTGCTCTTTCCACTTCTGTCTCTTGGAACACCACTGCGGGGGCTAAATCTAAATTCAAACCGCCTCTTGCGATCTCTCTACCATCTGAAGCCCATAAATGTTCTCAAAGTGAGCTCTCCACCGATCATCAGGGATCTCACAATCAAGTGGGGAATTCTCCTCCCCAGAGAAAAAGGACTCATTAAAAGTCGACCAAAATTTCCCACTATCCCTCTGAACCTCTGGGGACAGAAGTTTATCCCAGGCATCTTCTTTGATCTGGTTTTTCCTGTCCCTAATGGCCTGTTTGTAGGTCTTCCTTAATTTTATAATCTGCTCCCTATTGCTAGGGTATATTTTCAGGGCTTTAAGCAGAGCTGAGTGTGCCTTAGAGCAGGAGCTGTCAAACCATCTTTTTTCTTTATTACTTATAGGGCGAATTTTAGTCATCAGATTGATGTTAATTTGATTACAGATAGCATCAAAAGCCCCCACTATCATTGTACTTGGTGCAGCAGTATCCATGCAAATAGCAACCTCACTTTCTACTTTAGACAGAACTTCCACCTTAAAGGATTCTGGGAAAACTTTTGTCCATTTTAGTCTCCTGCCCTGGTCTTTTGGAATCACCTCACGCCTCACACCCGCGATCTTTGTTTCTTTAAAACTTAGGTGGGCCCCCAGGACCACCTCTAATAACACGGGGTTATGATCGCTGAAAGCAGAGGTCCCCACCTTATATATTAGTACTCTAGTCAAAACTAGAACTGACATAAAAATGTAATCTATAACTGTACCCGAATCCTTTCCTTTAAAAGTAGGAGCCCTTGGGCCTCCCAAGGCAAACCCAGATTCAAAAAGATTCGTGGTGGCCAAAAGATTCTCCAGGGCTTCCCTTTGCTTAGTGTGTTCAAAATGCGTGTGAACTGAGCATGAGGGTCGTTCAAAATTATCGAAAACACACGCTAGACCGCATGGGTGAATGTTAAAATTACCCATGAGAATTATCTCGGAGCTCGGATATTTAGCTCTATATGATACTAAAAAATCCTCTAAGCAGGTTAAAAATTGATTTAAAAAATCATTCTCAAATGAATTATAAAAATTAAGGAATAACAATTTCGCTGTTTGTGGCAGTGATAGCTCCACTACCAGGCAGTTATGACAACCCGCATCAAGCTGTTTTAATGAGCCGTTCAATTTCAGGGAAAAAAATAATGCTAAACCTCCCTTAGCTCTGCCTGACGGGCCCTGTTTAGCAGGACTGCAAAAGTGCGAATACCCATCTATATTAAAGTTATTTTGTATGTCCCAGGTTTCTTGAAATGCCATTATGTCATATGACTTTATCTCCCCCAGCCAGATCATATCCCTGCATTTGCTTCTCATTCCAGCTATATTCCAGCTCATAATTCTGCATGTTTGTACTTGAGACTCAAAATTTACGTCTGTTCTTACTGCTATATCTATGCTCATAACTTCGCCACCCTCATTATGAGCTATTGTACTAGCCCTCCGATCGCAATCGTGTGCTTGCTGTCAGTCGCAATCTTCCAGGCCAGATAGCCCATCAAACCTATTAGATAGCGTTATGTTCCCTGGTACACACCATTTCTTTAGCCCCCCCATTTGAGAGTTTTCCCCCACACCAAGAATGTGCTGGCACATAGAAATAAGACAGAGGTAGTGAATGGATTGCAGATACTGAGTCCCTTTGGGGCCAGTCACAAATATATTCAACTGCCCTCCTGTTCCTAAAGTTGATAACTATGCAGTCCCCCACCATAGACTTTGTCTTTTTCCCCACCCAACCCACTCTTCTGGCAAAGAGGATCTCTGCACCTACATGGGGTGGCAATGGACGATTGTTGTTGAGCGAGAAAATACACTTATTCTTTAACTCCATGTACGTTTCGCCCATGCCCTGGCTTAGTGGAGGAACCCCCGCCAAAACCACCACATAAGGGGATGACTCTGGAGGGAGTTCCGTAGTCGGTAGACTAGCTACACTTTGGGCAGAGGGGTTTTTGTGCAAAACTTGCTGATTAGTTACAGACTTACTGATCTCTCTTTGCTGTGTCCTATCTTTTTCTAGGAATCGTTCTGCCGTTATCAGGCAACATAGCCAATAATGAAGTTTCTTGCTGACGCAAGCGTCCCATACAGTCGAAAATTACATGGACCCATTTTGATATGTCACAAAGTAATCATTATAAAAAGTGGTGAAAGAAGCTATAAATACAGGATCTAAAAGAAGTGCGTTGTTAAAATGACATCTTCTGGAAGCATTAATCTTGGGCAAAATATCAAGGTCAATTGAAAAGGGGGGATGATCTGATAACAGAATGGGACCAATTTGTGCATGTGATAGGGACTGCGAAATATTGTGCGACACAAATATGTAAAAAATTCTCGACTGAGTCTGATGCGCTGGTGAGTAAAAAGTATATTCTTTAGTAGTCGGATTGCATAAACGCCAAGCATCAAGAAGTTTATGCTGAGTGACAGCATGTATAAAAGATTTATGGGCCTTGCTTGGAGCTAGAGATACTTTGGAGTTTCTATCTATAAATCGGTCGAATACTTGATTACAATCACCGGCTAGTATAAAATTATCCTCAATGCACTGGGAAATTTGCTTAGCTAAATTGAACCAAAAAGGGGCATCTCCACCAGTGGGGGCAGACACATTAACAAAAGAAACTGGATCACCCCTAAGTAACAATTTAACAATTGGGGGGCGTGGCCAGCAAGCGCGGAGAATGGTCGCCTAGCTCCCGGGCTCCGCCGGCGCCGCCACTAAAATCCTAAAATATCCTGCATCGACCCACTTTTCCCGATACCCCAGACACCCACCCTGCTGCTGGCACCCCGGGTAATGGTCCGGACCGACTGAGGAGAGCTGACTTGGGCATGTCCGACGGCCGGACACTTGCTTGCCGGTGAGGCGAGCAGGCCTCAGGACCGCGGTCTCAGGTGGTCCTCCTGGCAAGGACAAGGACGTGCGGCCACAGAGTGAGCGCCTCCCGCGGGCGGGCCCCCCTTTTCCACCACAGGCCGCGGCGGACGCGGCGGGATGGGGAGAGCCTCACACCGAGCATCCGGAGACGGCTCCCTGCTACCGCTGATCACCCGCACAACGTAGGGTGAGACTGGAACACCGGAGCGCAGAGGGCCGCGGGCCGCCATTTTATGGCGCGAACATAACGGTCACCGAGGAGGGCTGCAGCACCAGTGCCTGGATCGAGTGGCGTTCACGGTAGGAGGGTGTGGGAGCGGCGGGTAGCTGCGATCGTGGTGGCCTCCCCCCCCCCCTCTCTACGGTGCATCTACCGAGACAAGGAGATAGTTATGGCAGTAGGGATGGTGGTGACTCCTGTGACTCCCTTCACTGTCTGATCGGCTGCTTCATCGGGGAGTAGACCAACCCCACCTCCTGGTTTGGAAGAGGCCGGAGTAGCGACGGAGGGTAGTGCATTGTGTCCTGGCTGTGAAGAGTGGCCCTCCCCCGCACGCTAGCTGGAGGCTGAGGTGGTGCTCATAGCGCACGAGCTTGGAACCTTGTGTAACCCATCTGCGAAGGGACAGTCCTCTTGTCACTGGCGCTTTCTCACCTGTGGCGCGAAGCAAGCACACGACACCGCCAAGCATGGGGAAGGGCGACAGGACCCAGAGCAAGCTCCCCTTTTCACAGAGGCGACTGCCAGTACAAAGCCCCCCGGTGCCGCTGCCGCGTGATGCGGAGACTAATGCGGTTGAAGCACGAGAGGATGACACCGACATAAAGTCTATGCTCCGCTCCATGGAGCAGAACATTCAAACGAATTTCGTGGCGTTGGGGACCAAGATAGACGCCATGTCCTACCGAATGGACCGCATGGCGGAACGCCTCGACAAGCATTCGGAACGCCACGACATGGCGGAGCGGCGGATCACGGAGGTGGAGGAAGGCCAGACGGAGTTGGACACGGCGAGAAGGCGGGCGGAGACACTCATCAAAACACTCCAGGATAAGACGGAGGATTTGGAAGCCAGGTCACGTCGCTGCAACCTACGTATCACCGGACTTCCGGAGACAACACCGACGGGGAAGATGGAACTCTTCGTAGAGAAACTGCTTACTACCCTTCTAGGTGACGGAGTGTTCTCTGCGATGTTCGTAGTGGAAAGAGCACATCGCACACTGGGCCCCCAACCTAAACCGGGGTTCCCCCCCCGGCCAGTAATTGCTAAACTATTGAACTACCGAGACAGAGACACGGCACTTAGGTTGGCACGAGCCAAGGGGGACCTGCATTACGAGGGGTCTGCGATCTCCATTTTTCCGGATTTTACAGCAAGGGTGCAGGAGGCGAGGAAACATTTCGCTCCCCACAAGAAACGCCTCAGAGACATGGGTCTTGATTATGCAATGTTGTACCCGGCAAAGCTGAGAGTGAATAGACAGGGCCACTCGCATTTTTTCACTGACCCTGCGGAGTTGCAGAAGGCCTTGAAATCGTGGGCGAGGGAGCGGAAAGGGGACCTACCAATTGTTCAACAGGAAGCGGAAGGCGGCCCAATGGATGAACAGGACTGAAACAGGGCCATGACTGCTGGAGAATAATGGACTCGGGACGTGGTCTTTTCATTTCAGGTTGGGAAGGAGCTGCGCTAGTGGATGATCCCTGCAACGACGTGGTGCCAGATAAGTGGGGCTGGGGTTCCATGGTACAGACAGATAATTGTGAACTCTCTCTAACACAGGCTCTGTTCGCCCCTGGCTAGTTTGCAAGAAGTCAGACTGTGGAAATCACATTCGGGGTGGCGGGAGAGGGGGAGGGCAGTCACGAGTTGCCTGGGAGTAATACTGAAACGGACTACGGGTTGATGTTTTGATGATTTCCGGGTGGCGCTGGGCGGGGGGGGGGAAAGCTGGGTGGCAGAATTGAGAGTTGTACACAGAGTTCGAGCTGCCTTGCTACCTTCGCCCCTGAGCGCTAAGCACACGGGGTTGTTGACTTTGTTGCTGGGGAGGGCCGGGTGGGCTGGGGACATGTCAGGCCGAGTTGGGGAGGGTCTGCTGTGGGAGGAGGGGGGGATGTTGGGGGTTATGCTTGGGTACATGTTGTTCCTTTCTTTGACTGCTGTTGTGCATCTACATGACATTTGGTTAAATCCTGCTACGCGCGCTGCCACCATTGACATACTGCACTGCCTATCAGAATTTGTCCCCCCGGGTCACCTGCGCCTGGTACGACCTTATTGCATTACTTATTTCACACGGCAAGGCTATGGCTGAGGCTATTGGTACATCACAGGGAACTGGCCCGGAGCACCTGCGAGTGCTGACGTGGAATGTCAGGGGTCTTAACGACTTCAGAAAACTACGTAAGGTTCTTAGCTATCTGCGCAGACACCGCATAGACCTCGCTCTCCTACAGGAGACTCATTTGCCCCTTACTAGCAAGATGTTGTCCCATAAGGGCGTAGCGGGTTGTAGTGTAGTGGCGGGCTTCACTACCCATGCAAGGGGGACACTCACATGGGCCAATCCACGCTCCAAACTCACACTGACGCTCCTCGAGGCGGACACTGAAGGTCGTTACGTAATATGCAGGTGTCGTGGAAAAGGGCATGACTTATTGGTGACCAATGTATACGGTCCAAACTACGATTGTCCCGATTTCTACACAGAGTTGGCCCGGAAGTGCAAATCGTATGACTACACTAACCTGCTTTGGGGTGGGGACTTCAACTTAGTGTTAGACCCAAATCTCGACAGGTCGGCGGGACCCCCTCGGGCCCTGTCGGCGGCTGCGGATGTGGTCCGGACTGCATTAGTACAGTTGGATCTCCTTGACGTGTGGCGAAGTAGGCACCATTCTAGAGGGGGCTACACACACTACTCCGTTTATCATGCACTCCACACCCGAATAGATTACTGGTTAGCATCAAGCCACCTTTCCAATCAAGTTAGAGACTGCCTGATACTGCCACGCACCCTGTCTGATCACTCCCCTCTCCTCCTGATTCTGGAGACGCCGGTACGCAGACTCCCCCCCCTTTACGTGGCGTTTTCCCCCATATTCCCTATTGGATGAGGTTTTCAGAGGTGAAATAGCAAACGAAATTGACGGTTTCTTTGAGACTAATGTGGGCTCGGTGGACAGCGTCCAAACGCTTTGGGAGGCATTCAAGGTATGCATTCGTGGGATTGCCATGGCCAAACACTCCGGTGTCCTGAAAGCGATTAGGCAGAGACTCAAACACCTTGAGACTCAGCTCTCAGAACTGGAAGAGAGGCAGCGGGCGGAGCCAGGGGGTGATGCCTCGGAGCAAATTAAACAGCTGGTGCTGGAGTTTAACGAAGAAGCAGATAGGGAAGTGCGTCATATGGGTAAATATGCCACCGCCCGCACTTATGGAGAAGGAGATAGACCTGGCTCTCTCCTGGCCAGAATGGTCCGAAGCGAGAGGCGTCAATTGACAGTGGGTGAACTGGTGTCGAGTTTGGGGGAGACTCTTACTGAGGAGGGGCAGATACTTGGGGAATTCAGGCAATTTTACTCCACCCTATATAAGTCGAGGTCGGTGGGAATGGAAGAGGCTGTAGACGACTACTTAAGTTATATAAAAATGCCACAGCTGTCCGACTCGCAGAGAGAATTCCTCATGATGCCTATTCAAAAGGAGGAAATAGTGGAGGCGCTAGAGAGCATGCGATCTGGTAGTGCCCCGGGGGCCGATGGGCTAACTGTGGGCTTCTATAAAGCCTTCAAAGACCAACTGGTGCCTTACCTCTCTGCGCTATTTGACGACATATGCGGGGAGGGCAGCATGCCAGCCACAATGCGGGAAGCACTCATTGTGACGCTTCTGAAGCCCGGGAAACCCTCCACGGAGTGTGGCTCATATAGGCCGCTGTCCCTGATAAATGTTGACGCGAAGCTCTATGCCAAAGTTTTAGCGACACGTCTTGCATTGCTCGCCCCGGAGCTGGTGGCTTTGGAGCAGGCCGGATTTATTCCGTCCAGGAACCTCACGTACAATATACGCACGGTGCTAGGAACGATGCAGCATGTGAAACCGGATAACAAAGCGTTGGCAGTCTTCCTCGATATGGAGAAGGCATTTGACTCCGTGGAGTGGCCCTTCATGTCGAGAGTGCTCAGGAAGATGGGGTTGGGCGAGCCCTTCCTGCAGATGATTGGTGCTTTATACTACAAACCAAAGGCCAGGCTGCGTATAGGGGACAAAGTCACGGACGTCTTCGATATTAGCAGAGGCACTAGACAGGGCTGCCCCCTCTCACCGTTATTGTATGCACTGGTGGCCGAACCCCTCGCATGTGCGCTGAGGGAATATCATAGTCATGAAGGCATCAGTTTCCCTTCCTACAAGATTTGCGTATCCACGTACGCAGATGATACGCTCCTATACGTGAGAGACCCGGAGCTCAACCTTTCCCCAGTACTGAGGGAAGTGGTCCAGTTTGGCGCGCTGTCTGGCTTACAGGTGAACTGGACGAAATCGGTAGCATTCCCTCTGTCCCCTGTAACCAAAAAATTTGTTATGGATTATCCTTTACAGTGGTCCGAGGACCCGATTAGATACCTGGGAGTTCAGCTCCATCCGGACCCAGATATATTGGTGAGGGAAAACTATGGAGTTGCCTACCATAAACTAACCGAGGATGTGGACAGATGATGTAAACTTCCGTTGTCCCTTGCAGGCCGCATCGCCTTAATAAAAATGATCGTGCTCCCGAGGTTTTTATTCCTTTTCAACAATATACCGGTGATACTCTCTAGGGCCTTCTTTAAAATGTTGACTCAGACTCTCACGCGGTTAGCTTGGGGAGGTGCACTGCCACGGGTCCAGTGGCAAGTCCTAACGTTACCATATGAACAAGGTGGCCTGGGTGCCCCGGATATGGAGAGGTATTACAGGATCGCGCAGGCGACCCACTTACACACATGGATACATGGAGATCGTAATATTCCACATGTGGTACTCGAGACCCTATTCACGGACCCCCTTCCCCCGCCGGCTACGGTCTTCGAGCCGGCCTCGCGTCGGGTCGGATTTCTGGACTCGATTTCATCGACTAACCATGCATGGCATTCGTTGGCTAAGGGACAGGAATGTACTCTCCTATATTCCCCACTTGCCCCGATTGAATGGGTTGTCTGGCTGGCGCCATTACGGGAGAAAGAGGTCACGCGCGCTCTCAAACACCTAGGCATTTTGAAGATGGGAGACCTGTTCAGAGACGGGAAGGTCGTTACATGGGAACAGGTTGCTTCTTCCCGAAACTCAGGGACGTTGCTGCACCGCTTTCACCTACACAGGGTCCGCGCGGCGCTACGCGGCCTGCTAGGACCAGCCATGGCCGAGCCGCCCGAACTTCCAGAACTGACATACGTCATAAAAACCCCATCGCCGACCCACTTGATTTCGCGGCTCTATAAGGTGGGACAGCACAGTGGGAGACCCCCGATCTCGAAAGCCCGATTGGCGTGGCAACGAGACCTTGGCACATCGATTGATGACACAATGTGGAAATATTGCTGCCTAAACACTAGAAGGGTGTCGCTCAACGCCAGGCATAGACTTATCCATTTTAAATTCCTGCAGCGAGTGTACTACACCCCAGAACGCTTACACAGATATGGGCTCAGACAAACGTCTGAATGCGAGCGTTGCCACGCACAGGTGGCTGACTTTATGCACCTGGCTTGGTCTTGCCCGGGTATTAACAAATTCTGGGAGGACATATTTCTAGAATTGGGGCAGATACTTGAGCTGGAACTCCCGGTGGACCCGGCGCTGGCGTTACTGGGCCACACAAAGATCCTACCTCCGGTGGCACGCCGCATAGCAGATATGGGGTTACTGATGGCTCGGCGAGCGGTGGCGCAATGCTGGATGAGAGGTCCACTTCCGACCAAACATAGGTGGGCCAGGGATATGTTGCTCAGCTGCACTCAGACGCAGCTGTACAGTGAGCTACAACCCCCAGTTAGTAGACCAAAACATTTTTGGGACCTGTACCTGACTTACAGATCCACTAAAGATGCTGCGGATGCAGCTCAGGAGGAGACGGAGGAGAGGCGGGAAGGGGAAGAGGCCCAGGAGGATCGGGTGTACAATCCCCTAGAGCCAGGTTGGGATGGTTGTTGACACTTCGGGATCCGGTGAGACACTAGAAGGGCACACGACACATAGCAAACACTGACACAGGGGGTTCTTAGTACGGAGGGTCTGGCGGGAGGAGATGGGCGATGGGAAGGGTAGGCATGAGGTAGGTGTCGAGTCAAGTAGAGGGATGCATTGTATCCACATGGCAGAGTAGTGGTAGAGGTAGACGCATAGGCAGTCCGGGGGAAGGGGAGGGGTTGGGCGGGATAGTATCGGGAGTTCAGTTAGATTCGAGTTCGGGTGGTAGACATACTCACTTCGTCACACGCTACATAGCGCCATAGCGACCAACGCTCTACGCGCGCAAGTGGTGGGGAGGCGGGGTGAAGGGAGGTCGCGGCCTTGGGGCATGGACCGGACGGGGTGCTATAGACTGCTGTTTTTGATTTCATCACTGTGATTGCCCTAGTTTGCTGCCGGCCCCAGGGTTGTAGGCGATGAGCTGTGTGTATGTACTTCTGCCAAATAAAAGTTTATAATAAAAAAAAAAACAAAAAAAAAACAATTTAACAATTAGCCATCTACCATCAGCATCTGATTCCTGTGATATAAGTGTGATCGGGACAGATTTGCGACACAATATCATGACTCCATTATGTTTACTATCTCCTTGAGAGTAGAACATTTCCCCCACCAAGCCTTTTTTTAATTTAAGTGATTCAACATCTGTGAGATGTGTTTCTTGCAAAAAGACAATATCAGCACCTAATTTGGCTAGGTGTGTTAGATTCTCTGCCTTTTGATGGGAGTATTTAATCCCCTAATGTTCCAAGAAATTAATTTCAGTGACATATAATATCAAAGAAGAATTGAGTTAAGAAGAAGAAACACAGATCCAATTTAATACGCCAATAGAAGAGAACATAAGAATAGAAAAGAGAGAAATAGAAAAGCCAATCAGTCTAGAGCGAAAGAAGAGTAAGAGAAACAAGTGAAAGGAGAGAAGAAAACAAACTCAAGCAAAGCTTCAAAATAAAAGAAATATGTAATATAGAGATATTGAAGAGATAGAAAGAAAGGAGACCTTAAATATATTGAGATAAATATAAATGCAATTAGAAGGATGAAAAAGGGAATATTACTAATGAAGACACCTAAAGAGATAAAAGTGAGGAAAGACAGAACCTAACAAAGAACAAAAGACAAAACAAATAACATACCTACATAAAGGGAACATGGAAGTGGGGTGAGGAGAGCCACATGGAGCAGACCAACTGTCTAGAGAAGACTGAACTGAACCGGGGGAGAATCAGGCCATGACAAGGACAAAACTGTAGAAGTGAAAAATAACATAGTTAACCCTATTCTGAATAATGAACGATGAACAAAGGTAATAGGAACAACTAACTTGAGCTGAAAACGGCATGACCATTGCTCAGTTGTAAAACTATTAAAAGTACGTCAGAAACATTCGTAGGAATACTAGCATTTTCCTTTACTAAAAGGAACAATGAGAAGACAAATGTGAAAATCAAGGAAATCATGTGATATGTGAAGAGGAAGGTCTTGAAGAATCCATCAGATCTGTCTTGTGAGAATTAATGAAGCTTTAAAGACGTAATGGATCCTCATAAGAAGTTGTTCTATTGTCATAAGTAACTTTAAATAGACATAGGTGATAAAGGTCATATCTAGCTCCTATGGAGCGCAAATCGGGCCTCATGTTAAGGAACGCTTTATGTCTGCAGCTGTGGCCTTTGAGTAATCCTGTTCGAAAAACAACGTTGAACCAGACCAGGAGAACTGCTGGATAGCTTTAGCGACTGACAATACTTTCAGTAGATCTGTATATTCAAGAAAGTAAAGGATGACCCCTATTGGCCCCTGTGAAGATGCGCTATTGGTAGAAACTCGACCTAGTCTGTGAGCGCGCTGTATGTTCAACGCAGTGTTGGATGGTAGGTGAAGGATCTTAGGGAGAAAGGACTTGAAGAAACCAATGGGGTCCATACCCTATGCCCCTTCCACCAGGCCATATATACGTATGTTGTCCCTCCTATTGTGGTTTTCAAGATCTTCAATCTGTTTTTGAAGTGATGATACTTGTGATTGCATGAACATAATGCTCTTGGTGGTGTCAGTGAAAGATGATACAGTTTATTCCACTGTTGTGAGTCTTGTGTCCAGTTGAGACCAATTATCCGATAGGACCTGTAATTTGGAATTTGTTTCCTCTACAAAGGGTCTGAGAGCCCTTATCTCTTGTAGCAATAACGCCATTGAGACTGGAGAAGATGGTTTGGGTGGTGAAGGGGGGTCTTTTTTCAAATGCTTTACATTGGACTTCCCTGAGACTACTGACGTGGAATCCATTGTTGTACTGTAATCTTCTGAAGTTAGTAGACCAGAATCTTCCAATTTGGAGAGTTCTGAGGGAAGCTACGAGTTTTTAATGAAAGAGCGCTTTGGTTTAGTTGTGGTATAAAGAGAGTCCTTCGTCCTACCCATCAAGTTGTGAGGTGAGTACAGTAAGCAGTTCAAGCAAAAACGAACGCGTCATTAACGAAAAAACCAAAATGGGGGCCGCGGTAAATCAACCTCGCATTCAGGCCTTTACCTATTAAAATAGGCGCTTAGCTATTTTGGGAAGCAGCGAGCAGGGTCACGTCGAGATGAGCATCTTCTTAGAGTAACATTTCTCCGGGCAGCTTCGCGCAAGGTAATCTACAAGCGTGAATTTGACGCACCGGTCTCGGGAGCCTCACTCGGACGCCGCCATACCTGTTGGGCGCTTAGCCATGCTCCCTGCATCACATTTTAAAAATGCTGACTTTGCATTTCTCCCAGCCATGCAATCTTAGCAATAAAACGATGTGTGATTCCAACACCTTGAAACACTCTTTGTCGTATATAATATCCTGTACATTGATTTACATACAAATTATTATTATTATCAACCATTTATAGAACACAACTATCACCCAGCGGGCATCTTGGTGCTGATAACTCATCAGTAAAGAGAAGAGTTTGACAGATGGTTGCACAAGGTCAGTTTGATACAATCGTCCATTGCCGGAGGGAAAAGCCAGGTTTTTACATTATCCTGAAGCTTAACAGGTTGGTATTGGTTCTTGGAAAGAGAAGCAGATGGTTCCATAACTGAGCAGATCTAACCTGGAAGGCTTTGCCTCTAAGTCAATCCTATTTCAAAGAGGGTACAGACACCAGCCAGGCAAAGGATGACCTCAATGTTCATGCGGGCCTATAGAGTTCAACCTTTTGTTGTAGAGACGTGTCCTGTGCCATTTAATGCCTTGTACAGTGTGCATAGAGCCTCGAAGATGCACCATTCCTTTACTGGAGGCCAATGAAGGTCCATGTGCCATATGATTTATTGTCAATGTATATTGTGATCATGAGATGTAAAGAGCAGACACCCTACAGTAGGATGATTAGCATTATAAAAGTATTAAATACAAAAATTAGTAAGTGTGATTAATTTAAATTGTTATTCATGGAAATAGTCGCACATACTGATACATCTGACATTCTTAGTGCATGCATATCTCTTACTTTTAGGCTTTGCACAAATTCAAAAACCTGCCTCCAAATCATAGTTTCCCTTAAGTATTTGTGAATTGATAACAACTGTGTGTCTTTGTTTCTCCGTTGTATTGGTGTCTGGGTGTTAGGCTGCAGACAGCTCCCAAGAACAAAAGGAGGGCTAATGGCCCTTTAAATTCACCTCTTGTTTTGGACTCAGCTGGAGGGGAAAATAAAACACACCCTCACCGCTGCACATTTCTACTTTGAACAGAAAGCAGACAATGTGATGGCTCTGCTGAATTGCTGATGAGTTGTTATCTAGTGTTGGCAAATTACATGGGATCCGGCTCGTCCCCCTTCCTTCCAGTGTTGTTTATACGGAATGGTTTCTTCAGGTAACATCTCTTCCCAGACAATCAGAAACTCTATCAACATGATAATTAGAGATCATCAAACGGCCATCAATAGTGGTCATGTTAATCTGTCACTGTCGTAAATTATTCCTAAAAAACTGCATTTAAAAAACAAGCATACGAATGGGATTCAAAGTGCTCCCTTTTATATAGTTTTAATAGTTTCGTTCAGGATGCTATCCAAGGACAACAGTATTACCTTGACCTTAACTAATCTTTAAGTCAAAAAATGAAGTTTTACGCTGAAGGCTTTTATGTATCCTAATTTATTAGTGTAAAGGTACCTGGCAGGGTTCACAGCTTAAAGCAACGAGGTCCTCGTGCCAGCCCCCCCTCGCTTCTGCTAGTGCCACCCAGTCGTGTTATTTTCTTTGTATTTCTTTTGTGTCAATATCACCGTAACTATTATACTTGCATAGCCATTGTTTACTGCCACTGTTATAACTTTGCTTTAGCCACCTTTATCTCTGTTTCTCTGTAAACATTGTTTAGCCTCCTCATCCCTTACTGCTTATTACTTTTACTTGTTATAAGTGGATTGTATTATTGTACCTCATAACCTGTAACTGTCTGTATCAGTAGCCCACTGTATCCTGATGTTTTCCCTCTGTCGCTCGTTTTTTGCAGCTGTTTTTGCCTGCCCTTCCCTCCCGCTTCCCGACTCCAGTAAGCCAAGCCCACCACCCAGGACCTACATAATCGAGGCCGCAGTATGGCCACACCGCCGGCATGCCCGTCTGTGCCCATTTGCACCCATCCACATCTGGAACACGCCCAGCACAAGGAACCCTGGCTGTCCCACCACCCAAAGCTACACTGCCACTGAGCTCCGAGCCCTGAACCCCACAACAGCAGCTGCTGCTGCACCTCATCACAATCCACAGTAGGACCCTTCATCTGCCGGCACTGCCGCTTTGCCTCTAATGCTGGAGCATCCACACATGCAGAAACAATAACCATGCTAACCACCCATGAACATCTCCACTGCCTCCTGCTCAATGCACAATCTCTCTGCAAACACGCCACTGAGATCTGGGACACCATCACCTCCATCACTCCCAATATCATCTTCCTCACCGAGACCTGGGTGAACCCTGCACCTGCGCCCGACATTGCTACAGCAACGCCCGACGGCTACAAGTTAACCCACCAAGACAGTGTCAACAAATTCAGAGGTGGTATTACCATCATCCACAAGGAAACCATCCATCCACTGCACCACCACCGCAGACAAGTCCACCTAACTCATGGATCTGCTCAACTTCCAACTCCACACCAACGGCAAAACCACCATTAAAGGCACCTTCACCTGCAGACCTCCGGGACCTTACTCCAACTCCTTT
This sequence comes from Lissotriton helveticus, assembly GCF_964261635.1. Lineage (NCBI taxonomy): Eukaryota > Metazoa > Chordata > Amphibia > Caudata > Salamandridae > Lissotriton > Lissotriton helveticus. The sequence goes on from NC_136072.1 coordinate 999,911,006, forward strand.
GACACCATTCCTGACTTCATCACCCTACTCGGCATTGACTCCAAGCATTGCATCTTCCTTAGAGGCCTCAACTTCCACATCGACAACTCTGATTACTCCAACACCCCCGACCTCCTTGAAAGCATGAATACCCTTGGCCTAACTCAGCTAATCACCAACCCTACCCACATCGCAGGACACACTCTCGATCCCATCTTCACGGCTAGTGACAGAGTAAAGTACAGCCACATCAGGGAACTCACCTGGACAGACCACACCATCATCCACTTCTCCATCCAAGGTCCCCCTGACACAGCTACCAAATCTCCTACCACCCCTCACTGAATCTGGAGCAAAGTAACAGAGAGCCAATGAGCCGACACCCTCAACTCCTCCCACTTGAATACATCAACCAACCTAGAACAGGCTGTCAAGAACTTCTCCGCCTGGATCACAGAATGCACTGAAAGCCTAAGAGACTTTTCAAATAGGCCAGCTGGTACATCACAGTACTAAGAGCTACAAGACACAACTGCAAGCAACTTGTAAGAAGGTGGTGCACCAGCAATGACACCAGAGACCGAACTTCATTCAGAACATCGCTCAACCAATACCATCAACTCCTGAAAAGGAATGCCCTTCCATCCGCATTGAGGCCAGTTCTAACAACAAAGAACTATTCAACATCATCAGAAAGTTCTTCAACCCCTCCTCCTCTAAAAACATCACAGCCCCCACCGAAGAACTCTGCAAAAACCTGTCAGACTATTTCCATGACATGATCTCTGACAACTACAAAAACTTCAAACTCCAACCCACAAATACTGGCATCCTCAGCCTCATTGATCCAACAGATTCAAGCCCAGACCACCTGCTAACCACTTGGAACCAGCTCAGCACTCAAAACACCATTGCCATCATGAACTGCGTCCACTCAGGAGCAACCAGGATCCCTGTCCCCACAACATTTCCTGAGAAGTAAGTCAATCAGCAAAGTACTCACCACCATCTTCAATGCATCCATCACCATTGTCCAACTTCCTTGATAAATGGAAACACGCTAAAGTTAAACTCCTTCTCAAAAAATCGTCTACCGATCCCAGCGAACTCAAGATCTTCCATCCCATCTCTCTGCTCCCCTTTACCACCAAGGTTCTCGAAAATGCCATCAACCACCAACTCAAGGAACACTTGGAGCACAGCTATCTTCTTGACATCTCCTAGTCCAAATTCTGCACCATCTATAGCACAAAAACCACCCTCATCACTACCACCAACGATATCAGGGTCCTCCTTCACCGAGAAAGATGGAGGTCTATCTCCTCCTTTACCTCTCGGCATCTTTCAACACCTTATCCCACCACACCCTTATCAGGAGGCTCCACCATCTAGGAATTCAAGGAGACACCCTCAGATGGATCACCTCCTTCACCAGACAAACTCAGAGAAACTGCCTTCTTTCCTCATGAGCATCATCTTCAGTGTGCCTCAAGGCTCATCCCTCAGACCTACCCTGTTCGACACCTACATGACCCCCGCCAACATTTTCAGAACCATGAACCGAACATAATTTCCTATTTCCTACACTAACAACACCCAGCTCATCCTATCGCTCTTAGAAGAGCCCAGCACCATGAGGGACAACTTCCGTAGGTGCATGATGAGCATCACCGACTGGATGAAAGACAACTGCCTAAAACTCAAAATGGACAAAATGGAAGTACTGATCTTCTGGAACAACACCTCTTTGTGGAAGGACTTCTGGTGACCTTCCAAAATAGGACTCCCACCCACACTGATAGACCGTGCTTGCAATCTCTGACTCATCCTGGAAAGCAAGCTCACCATGAAAAACCAGATCAACGCAGTCTCACCCGTCTGCTTCCTCACCCTTTGCATGCTCTGCAAGATCTTCAAGTACCTCCCGGTCAACACCAGATGACTGTCACCCAAGCCCTAGTCACTAGCAGGCTGGACTACAGCAACACACTCTACACAGGCATCACCTCGCATCTCCTGAAGAGACTACAGATCATACAGAATTTTGACAGCCAGACTCATAATCAACCTCTCCAAACAGACCCACAAAACCCCCTAACCTCTGGAAACTCCACTGGCTCCCCATTCAGAAGAGATGTCAATTCAAGATGCTGATCCACACAAACAAGGCTCTGCACAACCTAGGACTAGCATGCATCAACCACTACCTGAACTTCCATCCAGCGACAGCTCATTCACAATGCCTCAAATGAACATTTAATATGTGTAGGTCCAACTTGCTTCAGTTGAGAAGAAAATTACTTTGTCCAATATATACTGAAACTAGATGTAGAACAATTCGTGAAGCCATACTATTATATTTTAACTCAGATATTAATTGGCACTTTCTTCGTTTGATGTATTTCCTTAGACCAATGAAAACGTTCTGTTATTTAAAACATAAGGCCTCTTTGTTTTTAGCTCGCAAGTTAAACGCTCATCGCTTACATCAGTTGTGATCCGCATGTCATAACTGCAAATATGCAAGGCCAACTCTGGACTCTACTTATTCTAACCACTGTAAATTGAGTTCAATTAAATTAACTAAAAGCAGCAGCTGTTATTTGCAGATCTTATAAACCGCAGAACACGCATATAAAAATGAGTTTTTTGTTGTTGTTGGCATTTAAAATCGATATCCTAACTTGAGTAAGTATTAGTACTCATGCCCTGAGAAGCTATGCCGCCATTTTCCTAATGACACTGATGTTTCGGTTGGCAAAAGAGGGCTGTGGTGAGAGCGACACTGTTATCACTCAGCGCCTTTCTCGCCCCCTCACTCCCTGTCACACGTGTGCCCTTGCAGGACACTGCGCCGGCTTATTGAGTGCGACATGACAATTCGCACGTTCCCCGCAGAGGCGCCATCGCATGCAGCGCGTGACAGGAGCCTTAGACACCCTGACCGAGGCAGGCAGCGTGACAAGCCTCGAAGATATGAAATCCAACTTTCGACAACGTGTATAATTCGAAATACGTCATCACCTGCTTTGCACTTAAGCCTGTGAAAGCGACCCGACGGCCCTCTTCAATTTCCACACATCTACACACTAGAACGAGCTTTGCTACAATTGCAGAATGTTCCAGAATTGTTTTAAAAGACAGTAGGTAAACAAATTAAAGAAGTAAAGATTGGTTCTGTTACATGTGTACGGCAGACGTGTATAGCAAGTAAGTGGCAAACATCTTTCCTATTTCCCCGCGGGCACTCTAGCATCCAGGATATGAGGAGCAAACATGACACTCAAGAATGTGTTTCCTTTCAATGTCAAAGTGTCATTGGCTGTCAGTGGGCTTGACAGCCGAGGTTTTTTTTAGGAAGGAGGTGACAAGTTGCTCCCCTGACATACATGCCACCCATGTATGTGCGCTGCCATGAAGCCTTACGCAGTTACAGCTGGCAGCCAACGCCCTCTCCCAGATGGAAGGACAAGATATAGTAATAATCACAGGCACTTCCACTGCACACTGAAGGATGCAGTGAGTTTACACTACATTTAACGGCACTTCATAAAAGCCTCCTCCTACGGGATACACTATAGACAATAATAAATAGACCAATAAAAAAAATACGCGAGGGTAAGTACCAACAAAATATGATCATACACAAAAGGCAGGTGTTTGTATCAGCGTGCGAAAACCGTGATCTGTTGTCCAGAGGTGGCAAATATCACCCCAAACAAGTTTCATTCTGTGGAAACTACAGCTGGCAAGTAAAACGTGTTTTACACGATTCTGTTGCCCTGGTGGTCTCCATATATTCAATTGCTGTTTAAAAGAATTAGAGTTGATTCTACATCAATTTTGGAACTTGGAACTGACAGGTGCTTTATGTTTTATGCTTATGTACCTCCAATGCATTTCATATATTCATGTATTCTAGGGCACATTTTTCATTTTCAAATGTGTTTCATTTAGTATTAATTGCACATGTACAACATATAACATCTTGCTTTACTACAGATTGACAGTGCATCAATTATTCATGTACATTTACTTGTGTGATTTATTACATGTGGTGTGTTTTAGTAAATATGCAACACAACTCATATGCTAATTCTTGCATTTTACATCATTCATCACAGGGTGTAACCTTTTCACAATAATCCGGAAAGTGTTTCTAAGCTTGGTATAGTCACAAATTTGGCAGAGTCATCTTCATCTTTTACGGGATGGAAGCTTTGCGCAAGCTATGCTGCAGACATCCTTAGCGAAGGCCATCGGCTCCACAAGGCCGGGCATTATGAGCACGGCCAGGGCATTATGAGTTGAGAAACGCCTTAACTGTTTAAGAGAGCGACCTTCTGAAAGTACAGAAGCTACCTGACAACAATTATGTTGTTTAGCCAAGGCATGCGTGGTAGAAGCCACCAACAAACATAAATGGGTACGTTAGTGCTATGTAAGCTTAGCCAGGGACTAGAAGGCAGAAGTGGATCAACAAATGCTGGTTTCATCATTTAATGCTTAAATCCAGTAAATACATCAACAATGTTGTAATTCTTTTAAATATATTGTTCAAGTCAAATGTATGTTTATTATGACCGTAGTCTTTAAACAAAGCAGTGAGCATAACGCAATAGGGCTATCTAAAATGAATATTTGATATATATATTTTTTTTTAAATATTGTTCTTTAAAAAGCAATTCTACATTTCATTTTCAAAAGTACAATGTCCGAACTATAAAATACTAACAACCATAAAAAATTGCAAATACCTTAAAACTTGTTTATAAAAATTAAAACCTATTCGCTTTCCTACCACCATAACAGTTTCAATGGTTAAAATTCATACAGTACTACATTTTTCCTTGGTTCTCAGTGCGTTTAGGGCCACCTTTAAAAATTTCCCAAGGGCGATTACAATATCAATGAAGGGTATTTCTGTTAGAAGGCTGGCTGCCTGCAACCTTGTTTTTATTCCATATTTTAGGAAGACCGGGCGCAGCCATAGTTTTCTCTGCTCAAGGAGAAACAGACAGTCCAACAGAATATGCGACCAGTCTCCCTTGGTTCCCAGCTTACACCTGCAGCGACCTTCTTGATCTAACAATTTTGATTTGGGCTCTTTATTTATTATCCACGGGTTAATCCCAACTCGACACCTCAGGATCTCTTGCCTGAGCCCGCGGTTAGGTAATCTATCAAGGTAGGGGAACCAATTTTCGTTGGGCCAAGCATTTATCATATGCGCCACTGATTTTTTCTTTGTCAGATAGCCTATGTCAATCGATTTAGAAACTTCCTTCCCCCTTTGCTTCAGCTCCCCTTTGGTATTTAGGACCTGAAGCGTTTCCTGGACCCAATCTAACTCTAATGAGTTACAAATTCCTCTCAGTTTATCCCTGCAGTCCTTTGCCCATTTTAGCTCGCTTCTCAGTATTTCATTGCGACACCAATGTGCTACTTTTTGGCTTTCGGGGTCTTCCAATCTCTTCCAGAATCTAATCACAGCCATCTGGGATTGTATTTTCCACGAATTTGTGCCTATTTCTATCCTGATGGCTTGTATCATCGAAGATTGAGGAAGGGATAGGAGCCTTTTTAAGCAATTCCCCTCTATCACGTCCCAGGATCCCTTACCGCTCAAATAAAGGATCTCGACGCCATACAAAACTTGAGAAGGAATCATTGCTTCGAAAGCTCTCAGCATAGGTCGGTGAGACATCTCTCCATAGACCCCATTAAACCTTTTTAGACCACATATGGATGAGAGTGCCTTTGCTTTTTGGGTATCCAGGTGGGAGTTCCAATTTAGAGCCCTATCGAACCATAAGCCCAAATATCGATATTCATTAACTGTCTCCAGTTTAAGATCGCCAATATACCAAATAAATTTACTTTTCTTTTTCCCGAAGCTTAGGGTTTTGGTTTTATCCAAATTGATTGTTAAGCGTTTACTGGCACAATATGTATTGAAAGCATTAAGCTTCCTTTGTAGACCCCTCTCGGTCTGGTCTACTATCACCAGATCGTCAGCATACAATAAGCAGGGTATTTTATTGCCATCCATTTTAGGGCTGGCGCTACCCTCCACCTCTAGATGTGCCGGAAGATCTGACAGGAAGATTGAAAAAAGCTGTGGGGCCAACACACATCCCTGTCTTAATCCATTAGCAATGGGTATTTTTGGAGTCAGAGAGCCCACCTTATCCTTGATTACTTGCCCCCAGTTTTCCCTGCGGAGTTCTTTTATTATAATCAGTAGTTCATTGGGGATCTTCAACCTCTCTAGTAACTCCCATAGACAGGCCCGATCCACGGAGTCAAAGGCTGCTCTGAAGTCGACGAAACAGCAGCATAGCTTGCCGTTCTGTTCCGTCGACTTCATCGCCATCGACCATAGAGCAAATCCGTGGTCTATTGTAGAGTGGCCTGCTCTAAAACCACCCTGTTCTATGGGTATTATTTGAAACTCGTCTACCCATGCATTCAATTGTTTCAGCACAATTTTAGAAAACACTTTCTCGCCTATATCTAGCAGGTTGATTAGCCGGTAGTTTTTTGGCTCCTCTTTGCTCCCTTTCTTGTGAATTGGCCTAATTACGGCCCCCTTCCAGGTTGGTGGCATTACCCCTTCTTTTAGGACTACCAGGAACATTTTGGCCAGAAATCTTGCCCACCATTTAACCTCGGATTTCAAAATTATCGCAGGAAGATTGTCCGGACCTGCTGCCCGAGTTAACTTCAGTTCTTTTATTGTGAGCTCAACTTGTTCTTCATTGAATTGAGTTAATAGATCCTCTGGGATTTCTTGCCATATTTTAGACTCCCCCTCCTCTCTTGGAGTCCTTACCCCGTACAATTCCCTTATGTACACTTCCCATGCAGCCTCACTCACCACACAGTTCAATTCACCATCTGAGGTTCCCGCTACAGACTTTACTAATCTCCAAAATTGCCTTAGGTTTTTATTCTCTATGGCTTCTAATAATTCTAACCAGCATTTTTCTTTATATACCCTTTTTGCATTGGTTACCATTATCTTAAATTCTCTTTTCAGCTTAACTAGCTGGTCCTGTCTCTCTAGTGTAAAGTTCTTTTTTTGTCTTCTTTGTACCGCACGTATCTCCTTTTTCTGATTTTGGCACGCCACAGAAAACCCTTTACATCGGTTTATTTGTTTCACCCTTGCGAGTTGGTTCCCTTTTAATTTTATCTTTAGGCATTGGACCACCTCTTCTAATTTCCCTATAAACCATTCCAATTTTTTGTTCTCACAGCTTTCCGGAACAATTTTTATTTGCATGGCCTTCAACTTTTCCATATATTCCTCAGCGAGACGAGTCGTCACCCGTTTGGGGTACTCGACCTCCTGGGTGATCACCCTTTCTCTCTGTAGATCATTTCCCCCTGCTATTATTATATACAGGAGTTTGTGATCGCTCACTTCTTTTTGTTCTAGCCTAAAATCCCTAATCTGGGTGAAATTCCAGGCCTGCAAAAATATATAATCAATTGGGCAATTCTGTTGCCCTTGGATGAATGTCTTTCCTGCTGGGGAGTCTGTCTCTATCCTCCCATTTACGCAGTGAAAGCCCCTACCTCCTAGGGTGTATACTAGGCCAAGATCTTGTTTCGAGATTTCCCCGATTGGGAACTTAGCCGGGTTTATTCCATACGCCTCTAACTGTTCCCTGTTCCAAAGATCTGCCTTTTTTGCATTTAGTTTATGGTTAAAATCCCCCATTATTATTATTGTCTCTGCGGGATATTTTTCCTGGGTACTGTCTACGTCCTCTTTAAAACACTTCATTTCCCTTTCGTACTCCTCCCCGTTATCCCACTGCATATATACATTCATTACAATTATCATTTTATGCTTCTGTTCCACCTTCATAAGTTCAATTCTACATGATTGTACCCATTTACATTTTGTATTCAGCAGTTCTATATCCCTCATAACTTTTGTTGATATCAATGTCAACAGCCCCCCCGAGGGCCGTCCATGGTTTTTCTTTGTGGCTGGCTGCTGTATGTGGACGTATCCATCGAATGTAGGGGTATTGTCGCATAGCCAGGTCTCTTGCAGGCAGGCAATGTCCGCTTTATTTATAACTTCCTTTAAATACTCACGTTTTTGCTCATTGCCTAGCCCGTTTATATTCCAGGATAAGAGACCTATGTCTTGCGACCCCCCTCCGTCCAATTCAACGTCACTCAAAGCTCCTTCTTCCTCCATATCCAATGAATTACTTGCGTTGACTTCACCCCTTGGGTTACTAAGTAACGACCAGTTGCCCCATGAGAGATCATTCCTAGAGTTGTCTATTACGACGTTCAGGCGGCTTAAATCCTTTTCTGTTTCTCTGTAGAGAATCACTTGCCTTTTCTGAAGCCCGGCATGATGATTTAGGAAATTGTTATCGTTAGAGTTTTTTATTTCCCTCTCTGGGATGATCCTCATTCCCTGTTGAGATATCTCATTTGAGGCTTTCTGGATTGCCCTTTTTACCAGATCTGAGTGAAGGGTAATTTTTGTTAACTCTTTTCCATTCCTATTTTCTACGAACCCAACTTGCTGTAGATCTTTGGTCCCAATCCCTCTCAGGCTACCGCATTTTTCAAATGCGGACAAAATCAGTGCCCTATTTAGGGGTTTGGGATTTCCTGTCGGCTTCTCTTTCCTCCCAGCTGGTACTAGGTCCAGAAATAACCAATTGTTCTTATCTCTTTCATGGAGATTCGTGTTTGTTATCAGCGCCTGTTGATAGGTGATTGATCTCCCTATTTGCCGTCCGTTCTTTCTCATGGTGGGTCCTTCCTGTACCTGCGCTCTTACTGCGCTTTGTTCGGTGGCTCGGTCGTCCCTTTGCCTTACTTTCTGTTTCATCGTACGGATGGAAGTGGGGATCTCAGTTGCCTCCATGCGTCTATGCTTTTTCCTTGATACTCTCGGGGTCCTTGGGGACTTTGGGGCGTTTGCCTCTACATGTGAGGGTCTAATTGTTGTAAAGGTCGGAGCCGACGCATTTAAGCCTGACTGTACCACCCTCATCGATGTTTTCTTCCCTTTACTCTTCCCTACTTGTTTCAGTTGCCTATTTTTTCCATTCCTGTTCGCGGCCCCACGTGTGACATACCCCCGCGCTTTTTTATAAGCATTGGTCTTCTTGATATGTATACATTGTCTGCAGACTCTTCTGCCTCCTTTGCTGTTTGATCTGCGGGTTGGGGAGCTCTTTCCAGAGATACCCTACTTTCCTCTTCTTGTAATATCATGTCACTTTTCTCCCTCGAAGTGGTTGTCTCCATTGTCATTACCTTGTTTGGCATTTTGCTCTTTATTACTCTTAGTTCTTCTTCTATGTTCTTTAGATGTTGTCTCTGAGCTTTCATCAATCCGTTGTTTGAGAGACTCACTTCCAGGATTCCTTGTAGTGCTTTCTGTAGTAACAGGATTAACTCTATCAGCGAAGATGTAGGCGTTTCAGAGATCACTGAATCCTGTATAGTGTTTCTGACGGGGATTACTGGATTGCTAGACCTTATGCTCTCATGCTGAGCCGATGATTTTTGCAAAGGGTAGAGCGGCTGTAATTGATCTGGCGCGCCCCCCCAGATAACACTCTGATTATGGTCTTCATTTCCCCTGTGACCTTCGTTTCCTGGTGACAACTGTGAGAACAGTTTGGGTGATGATGATAATCGAGGTGCCGAGATTTGGTGATTTTGGCTTTGCAGAGTCAGGTTTATAGTGTTGTAGTTCTCCCCCTCCTCTTTGCTATCCAGGTTGACTTCTTCGTGGATTTCTCCCTTTTCTAACCGTCTTTGACTTTGACTTTCGTCCGGCTTGCCTGGGTTTTCAGTAATTTCTCCGCCAATTTCCACTATTTCTTCATCTATCTCCGATGTTATCGCTGGATTCAAAGATTTATAGTGTTTACCCACAAACTCCTTTATGGACTTTGTCCCACCCGCGTTCTCTTTCTGTCTATTAGTCATTTGATTGCCACCTCTTTTTGCCTTCTGGGCATTCTTCGCTGCTTTTTTAACTTTCCTTTTCTTTCTTTTGCCCTTACTATTATCCAGAGATGATACTTGACTCTCTTGGCTCTCTTCCAGGGATTTTGAGCCCTCCATTAGTTTGCTCCTCCCTTGCTCATCCCCTGTACGTAGATTTGTCCCTTTTTTAGGAACCATTTCTTAATACAAAACTGTTGTATAAATGTAGGTGTAACACTTAGTTATTAATTTTTGCTTTCTTATAGGTTAATCACTTACCTCTGTTCAGCCTTAAATGCCTTAGTTGCCTTCCGCCGGCTCTCCTTCTGCTTTCCTTGCCACGGTTGCACTGTCTGTCTTGTTTGGTGAATCACCTATTTCTCAGCTGAACTAAGCTTCTTTGGACCAGTGCTTAGGTTACTAAGCTCTTCCTTGGTACCTTTAGGCGCCTCCCTTACGCTACTAGTGCCCTATTCCCCTAATTCCCCCGCAGTCTCTGCTGGTTTGTTCCTTGTTACTCCAGTTAAATGATCGAGTCTGCCTGGGGGTTAGTAGGGGCTGAGAACTAGCTGGATGGCGCTGAATTGCTGCTGGGAGGGTTTGCAGACGTTAGCTAGTACGTCGTTTGTTCCCCTCTTATGGCTTATAACTTTTTGTGTCCTTCTTGGCTTCCGACGGCTCTCCGCCTCCCCCCCCCCCGCAGGCTCCGCTGAAATCCGGGCGGGAGACGGGCGGGAGACGGGGGTTGTGCCGATATGCGGTATTGCTTCTCTCCCGCTTTTCCGCTTACCGCTGATAGCTGCTAGATGGGGGCGGTCCCGCAAACGGAGCACCCTCTCCGTGAATCTCCACGATTTCCGTCGCACAGGCTCTCTCAGGCTCTGCTCTGCTCGGCTGCTCCGCGCTTGCTGCACTCGGTCTGGCGGGGCGTGGCGTGGCTTGGCTCTGGCTCAGGCAAGACTAGGGTTGCAGATCATCTCTAGTCATCCGGTTCAGAATGGTACAATCTCTTCGCGTGTGGTGGCTACCGTGTTGCCTGCACCGGTTGAAATTGAATATATTGTTCATTAAATGTTTTTATTACCGCTGTTTTTTTTTTACATTTTATAGTTACATCTATTCATATATTTGCACTAGATTAGGTCAATTATATGTTATTAAAGTCTTAAATATATAGTGTGGGTTGCTTGTATGTGTATATCCATGGTGAAAAGGGTTTAAGAATTTACTACTACAACCAATAATCCTGTAGCCTTACAGGGCTGATCATTGCCCATTACGCACCATCTTCAAGAAATGTGTAGGAAATTTGTGGGTTACAGTCCGGCAGATTTGCTGGCTGGGTTGGTAAAGTGACTAAACCTGCACTTTGACAGTCGGTTTAGGGTTTCTAACACTGGTCCGAACTTGCTCTTAAATGTTGCAAAAATCATATCAGACTGGTTAGTGGTGCCTGATACTTCCTGTTATTTTCTTCCATCACTTTAGTGATGAAAGCCAAAACAAGTCCAGCTGGGCACCGATACAACCTGCCACCAGACACCGCAGCACATCTGAAGAAAAGAAAGATACACTGCGCACCCCTTGACATGGTGGCCAAAAGGTAAAGTGGGGTATAAAAGTGTTTCACTTTCTCAAGTGTTCTAAAAATGACAAAAGGCTCCAAAGCAAAAGTGAAAAAAAGTATGTGATGTTAATATGGGAGAAATGAAAGAGCACTTGAACTGCTGAAAGACATTGTGCTCTCTGTGTTTATGATAGTTGAGTAAAACAACATGTTTATTTAACACACATTAAAGACGATGGATTAAAATTATTTAGGTCTATCTGTATAATTCTAATATTGTCCATTTGTTGGAGATGCAGCAGATCTAAGAGAATTTGTGGATAAAGGAAAGCTAGAGGAGTAGCCAATTGAGGCCATTAGGGTTCAGGTTTGGTGATCATATATTTTCAGTCCTTTGATGAGTCAGGCAGGGATATGTAGGAGTAGAGTAAACAAGCGCTAGGGCATTGCCACTATCCTAGTGATTGAGGACCTGGACCAGTGGAGCACTCTATGAAACCCAATCTCTAGCAAGTATAATCTTGAATGCTTATTTCAGCTAAATGAGAATGAGGTGCAACTTCAACAACAAAATCATCAAATTGACTTAGTGCGTCCTTTGAAGGTGGGATTAATGGGAAGCTTTTTAAAAATCACCAGGTTTTCCAATAGCCAACCTATCACTTACCCCACCTCAGTTAGAGGTGGGGAAATAATTAGCTTCATACTTCAGAGCCTTGGGTGGTTCTGCTGTTAGAAAGACCTTCCTGAATAGCAGACACCCCGGAGAACCACTGTCTGCTTGGTGTTTGAAGGCCCTGTCTATTGAGTATGATAGCTCTGAATGGGAAAACAGATTATTGTCCTTGACATGCTGGGAAGGAACTCTTAGCTTGTCAAAAACATTGATGTTTTGTTTTGCAGAAACAGAATAGTTTACTTATTGTTGCATATCCACTGACTATATCCCAATATGCACTGCTAGATGCGGCAAAAGATGGGACAATGTTCATGGAAGGCCACCAATATGTTTCTATCAGCCTCTTTTTCGTAATAGCCATTCCCAAATGGCCAACATAAGAAAGGTCAATTAATCTTACTCTTGTGGAGAAAGGTTACATCACCTTATCTCGCCTCATCAAAATTACACTTTCAAAAGATACCTCCCACAATAGTTTGCCATTTTTTGGGAATGAGGATCTTTCCATCAAGCAACCTTTTATGACGAACTCATCACCCTCTGTAACACCACATCATCAGGCAAACCAGCTCGCCAATCCTTCTGAGTGGCACAGTCCTTGTCACATAAGTAAACTGCTGTGCCACAAATGTTTCACCAGGTCATGATCCAAATCATTGTAATGTAAATATTCACACTCTTGTAATGTAAGACTTGATAAGCAGGCTGCCTTTTTGTTCAAAAAGCCTTGAATGTGTTCAATGCAAAGTTGTCCAGCAACTTAGTCCCACATATTGCCAATCATGCAGTAGATTTCCATGTTCACACATTGGTTTCCTCAATGTGTTTAATAGTTTATGAATAATCCTTAGAATACAATTGGGGCAGGGTCAAATACCTTAAAGTTTTTAACTGTCCCCCATATAAGTGAGGCTTTCTATGTTTATTCTAGTTACAAACATTATTTTAAATTACATTAAGAAGTACTACTTCACCTACTCTAAAATGCAAATCACAAAACTGTGCCAGAGGTTTCCACCTCTACATCTTCTATTTTGTTTGTATGAAGATCTTTGCTCCCACAACCAGCTCCCACAACCAATTTCTAAAAATCTAAAAATATTAATGATAAAAAAATACAAAAATGATAAAAATCCAATTAGGGGAACCAGAGATATTTGTTTCTAATGTTTTGAGTTAAAAATGCCCAAGAAACCGCATAGCATTAATGGGTGCAGTAAACCAAAGCCTAGTCTCAAGTTAAGGCTAACCACGATTCACCCAAGCCTGGCTAAATCTAGTGTAAGGTCCCAGTTAAATAAGTTAACTTCTGAATTGGTATTTTTTCTGGAAGTTGACCACCCTCAGCGGGCAAGGTTGAAGGCCATATCCAACAAAGACCTCTTGAAATCGATACCTGTCGGCCAAGGTACTGCGAAGTCTGGTGGTCTTGGTAAGAAAAGCTCAGAGTGTGAAATTAAAATGTTACACCTGCCGCAGTCCTATCCTTGTTATATGCTACAACGCGTTCTGTAGGGTGTCACAATTTCTTTGCATGAAAAATAGGTGTTGAATTGGCCTGTTACTACGCTTGGAGGAGGAGCTAGTGGTCCGTGCTACTGCTACTGCTGGAGGAGACGCCGTCTCACGGAGGCAGCTGAATCGCCGAAATCCCCAACCTCACCAAATTAAACCAAACCCGTAGACATTGACTGAGCCGTCGGGCCCCCGCCGACGGGCCCCCGCCGAGGCAAGGCGCTGTGGGATAACAGCAGGGAGGGCCGCAGCTGCTGTGGACTACGGAGACCGAAGACCGGAGAGAAAAGGCAAGGCGCGGGGGCAGCAGCTGACGCTGACGAGAGAAACCGCACAGCAGCCTGCAGCCTTCAATCCATTGCAGAGCGGCTGAGAGCGCCGGGGTGCACCCCGTCCCCCCTCCCATCCTGTTTCTTTACCACCCCTGACGGGCAGAGAGGACAGAGCGCCCCAGGAGAGGCAGGAGAGGCAGAGAGAGGCAGTATAACGGGCGAGAGACTCACGTGCTGCCGAGAGTCAGGGCAGTTGAGCAGCCGCCCTGTGGGTCCAAGGACCAGTGAAGAGCTGCGTGCTACCAACACCACCCCCACACGCTACATACTTCACGCTACTGTAACAGAGGGTCGCAGTGGTAAGCGGAGGAGGCAAGCGGCAAGTGGCTGATTCCTGGTAGCCAGGAGAAATATGGAGCCAGGAGGCGGGGGAAACATCACCAGATCGCCAGTTTAAACAGAGCACCCTGGGCACTGAGTGCCAGAGAGAGTCCGAGAGAGCCCGAGAGAGCCTGAACACTCGAGCCAAGGAAACAGCGCAGTACAGTGCGGTAAGGAGGGCAGAAAGCATTGTAATCCCCGGGGGTGCGCATCCCATCCAGCGCGGAACCCGCTGCAATCAAACCACTCTAGGATCCGCTAGACAACACCAAAAAAAAAGGGGGAAAAAAACACACACCCAGACAATAAGCATGAGAGGGAGGACCCGGAGCTAGAGAGCCCCTGAAAGACTGGTCGCATGATTTGTACGTTTGTCCGCATCTTTTACCCCTGCACCCAATCTAGCCGGCACCCACTTACATCCTTTCTGACACTGACAAGCACTCGCAGAAAACAGCTACAAATAAAAACGACCAGACACCCCGACAGGGACAAAAAAGGAGCGCCTGGTCCTGATCATGAGATCGGGGAAAACGCGACAATTCGTGGAAAGTAAAAAAAACTCCAAAAAATCCAAAAAGACTACTGTGGAAAGAAAAATATCACTGGAACTAGGGCCCAAACTAAACCCCAGGGAGAGGTTGGTATCGGCACCAACACCTGAGCTAACACCAGTCCCCAGACGGAAATCTGGTATCCTAAAATTCTTTTATCTTAAGGACCCAATGGCGGCGATTTATGCACAGACTGCGGAGACTTGCAAGCTACCAAGCCCCATCGTGCCATCAAATGTACCCTCCCCTTGGGCTAACAGTTTGCAGAATAGGCCAAGTAGCGACACAGAGCGCCTATCTCCACCATTGCGTTCGGCTCCCTTGTGCCAAGGCAAACTTGCGCTAGTAACCGCCCAAGTGCACCGTCCCAACATCCTCGAATCAACAAATGAAAGCAAGGGAGGTATAGCAGAAACGTCACCCCAGACAACTGCCTCATGAAGGACACCAGGCAGAACGAGAACAAAAGTGGGATAATCATGGAGCCAGTCAAAGTGAGCAATCACTCAACGGCAAGCAAGAGTGAGCCGGAGGGAAACACAGGTCACAAAAATCCATCCACCTCACCCGGGCAAGAATTGAATTGAATTGAAACAGCACTTGTATAGCGCTAACTACCCGGAGGCCTCGTAGCGCTTATGACAGGAACTTAGTTAGTGAGGGCTCAAGGTAGGTCAGCAGAGTGTAGCATACAAGTGAGTTTTTAGAGTTTTCCTAAAAGAGAAATGATTTACAGTTTCTCGCAGAGGCAGAGGAAGGGTGTTCCAGAATTTTGCCGCAGTGTGTGAGAAGGAGCGGCCACCCCAACGAGCCTTCTTGACTCTGAAGGGAGTGGCCAGCTGGGCGGAGCTGGAATGAAGGGAGCGAGGTGGGGCATAGGGGGTGACCAGTGACTGAAGAATTGCAGGGCCGGTACGATGGAAGGCCTTGTGTAAAATACACATGGCCTTAAATTGTATTCTTCCGGCTATAGGGAGCCAGTGAAGTTCCCTTAAAGCATTCCTCGCTGACTGCCAGCGGGGGAGGTTATAAAGTAGGCGGGCTGCGCTGTTCTGGGTGACTTGGAGCCTCTGGATGGTATAGGCAGGAGCTCCCATGTGGAGGACATTCCCATAGTCCAGGCGGGATAGTATAAGGGCCTGGACCAGGATCCTCCTTGCCTGGAAAGGGAGTAGAGGGAGTACCCTCCGAAGCATCCTCATCAGCCCAAAACAGGTAGCCGAAGTCTTTGTAGCTTGAACCGAGAAGTTAAGGTCGGTGTCAAACCAAATCCCCAAGCTTTTTATTTGGGGTTTAGGCGTGGGGGGTGGGCCTAAACATGGGGGCCAGGAGGATGCAAAGCCCAAGGGGGAAGGATTGCCCAACAGGATGACATCTGTCTTCTCCCCGTTCAGTTTTAGACATGAGGATTGCATCCATCTGGAGACCGCCTCCAAACAGGAGCCTAAGGTGCTAGACGATCCCTCCTGGTGGTCTAAGGAGACCACCAGTTGGGTATCGTCTGCGTAGGTGACAATACGCACACCGAAGGGATGGACTATCCTGTCTAGAGGCTCCATGTAGAAATTAAACAGAGTGGGGCTCAGGGAGGAGCCCTGAGGAACCCCACATCTGAGAGGATGTTTAAGAGATGCCACCTCGCCCTCGAAGACCTGGAAGAAACGGTCAGCCAGGAAGGATGTTAGCCATTCCAGGGCTGCGTCCGACACACCCAAGTCCGCCAGACGTTGTAAAAGCGTGACATGGTTAACTGTGTCGAACGCAGCGCTTAGGTCGAGTAGGATATTGGCGACCTTTCCACCCTGGTCCAACACGGTTCTAGCTTCCTCCGTTACCGCTAAAAGAGCGGTTTCCGTTCCATGTCGAGGGCGGAACCCTGTTTGGGAGGCACGCAGGAGACCATTCGATTCCAAATGGCTCGTCAAGGTGTTATTCACGTGCCTCTCAAGTAATTTACTCAGCCAAGGGAGCAAGGATATAGGGCGGTAATTCGCCAGGTTGCTCTGGTCCAAATTGGGCTTCTTCAACAGAGCCCTCACCATTGCGCACTTCCATGACGGGGGTACGGATTTTGTGGTGATGGAGGTGTTGAGGACGTCCAGAACAACCGGGCGAATAATGTCCATTACCTTAAGAAGGGTCTGGGGGGGTGCCGAGTCATTGGGTGAGCCAGAGGTGATCTGAGGGATAAGTTTATCCAGCGCTGGCGTGTCCAGGAGAGGAATGGCGTTTAGTTGACAAAGCGTGACAGTAGGCAGGGAAGGAGAAGGAAAGGGGTCCAGAGTGTTGTCAACTTCTCCAAAAGAACAGTATATAGTCTGGATCTTCTGGGAGAAGAAATCAGCCAGATTGTTGCAGCGGTCCTGAGCGCCCTCCAAGGAGGGGCATTCGGTTGGGGGTGAGGTAAGGGTTTTGACGATTTTAAAAATTTCCCTTGGGGCATTAGCGGCGGCCTCGATTTTACTGCCGTAGTAGGAGGCTTGTGCTGTTTTTTGCTCCTGTTTATAGAGCCTAATGGCCGCTCTATAACTGGCCTTCCTGTCTTGGGAGTAATCTTGTCTCCAGGCTCTTTCGTACTTGCGACAGAGCAGTTTCTTGGATTTGAGGATGGGTGTAAACCAGGGAGCAGGTTTAGGTCTTTTAGTGACAGTGGTGGCTCGCACGGGGAGGACCATGTCCAGTGTAGAGGAGATCCAGCCATCGAAATTGCTGGCTGCCGTATTAGCATTCGGTGCCTTCCTCGGGGGATCTCTAGCCAGGGCAGTTTCCCATTCAGGGAGGGGGAGTGAGGACCACTTCCTACCTCGCTGTTTGGCAGGGTGACAAGTGGGAATGGAAGCATGTGTGTGCCAGATAAAGGGTACTAAAAAGTGGTCGGTCCAGGGTAGCGGGATGGGGGTTAGCACTGTAAGATCGTCGCTGTTACTGTAGATATGGTCCAAGAGATGGCCTCTGTTGTGGGTTATATGAAACCCTTTTTGCTGGAGATCGAGAGCGGAAAGGCTAGAGCGGAGCGTATTGGCTGCTGTGTTGTGAGGGTCATCCAGATGCAGATTAAAATCCCCCAATAGAGTGAAGTTGGGTGAGGACAACACAACGCTAGCAGTAAGATCCGTTATTTGGGCAATGGAGTTTTTTAAGGCGCCAGGAGGGCGATAGGCTAATAAACCTGAAAAGGTGGTAGTGGGTGAGAATTCTAATGAGAAGAGGACACTTTCGCAGGCAGGTGAGGTGGTAGGGGTAATACGGCATTTGTAATTGTCTCGGTAGACAATAGCCAATCCCCCACCCCTCCCGGTCTGGCGATCTAGCCTCTTAAGAGTAAAGCCTTGTGGAATAGCCCACCCAATCGCTGGATCATTATCTGAATGAAGCCATGTTTCCGTTAGGAAAAGTGCGTGGGGGTTGAGTTCTTCAATCATAAGATGTAGCTCCGTGTTATGTTTACAGACGGACCTGCAGTTTAGGAGATACAATCTCCATTCTAGGGCAGAGGGAGGGCGTAGAGTACCTATATTAGGAGTAGAGGGCTTCCAGCTACAATTCGTGCAGAGATAATTAATATCAGACGGGTGAAACAGATGGGCACAATGAGGACGTAAAGGAGGGCGTAGGGCAAGCAGTGATGAGACATCATAAGAGAGTGTGGGGAGAGCCATAGCAAACCAGGCTACCCACCGGTCCGCCGGAGCGTCTGGACGCGGACTGGCGCAGACTGGCTTCTCTCTGGCGCCTCTCCGGCGCGTCTACGGCGCTACCGCTGCGCGTCACCGCTGCGCAGGTAATTGGGGCCTAAGTAGGTTAGGCGGAGTGTGAGATTAGCGCGTCAACCCACCAAAGATGGCCGCCTCCGATGGAGCAACCAGGAAGTTGTGCCGCTTGCCTCCCTCCACAACAAACAGCACTGGTAGCTGCGGTGGACCGGGGAGTGAGCGAGCACACAACAGGTAAGTAGGTTTCACAAATGTACACTTTTTAAAATCACTATTAAATCAGTCTAAAAACAGTATCTAGCAGGAATACAAGGAAAAACGCTTGTAGCAGTCCTGCTTGCTACCAAGCGCCAGCGCAACAAAATTCACAGTCAATTTCGAGCGCGCTTCCAACCGGCCCTTTAGTAGTCAGGGCGGAGTGGGAGACTAGCGCGTCAACCCACCAAAGATGGCCGCCTCCGATGGAGCAACCAGGAAGTTGTGCCGCTTGCCTCCCTCCACAACAAACAGCACTGGTAGCTGCGGTGGACCGGGGAGTGAGCGTGAGAAGGAGACTCTTGGTTAAAACCTCTCTTCTTATCAAATGACTCCCAATTTGAGGAACTCACTGAGAGAATCACAAAGTATATCGACTCACAAGGGAGAGCGCAGTACATGGTTTTGACGATCGACACTTGAGTCCGGGTATGCTAGTCTCAACCCCGCGTGTCCGAGTGCCAAAAAAAGGTAAACAAAAATCTCCCACAAACGATAGCATTGTTATGCAGGCAAATCAATTACACCCCACTCACTCCGCGCCAATCACAATTTCATCGGGGAGTACGTCTGATTTAGAACCCAAGGATTTAAGTAAAATCCAAAAAGACGAGCCCACTACGCCATGGACCAAATCTCTGCTAAATACTCTTGAGCAAGCAATAAGGGTGCCGAACTACCAATCCAACAAAATGGAAGTTCAGATAGACCTTATTACATTAATGGCCGGGCACATATTGGGCATAAACGCTAAACTGGACTCTGTCTCAGCGCTCTTAACAACTCAGGGGAATATAGAGCCAAATACCAGCTGGAGCAATCAACAACGAAATTGCGGATGTGGAAGCATCATCGAAAAGCTAGCAAGCCTCCCGGCCATTTTGATGGACATTTTAGGGGAGGTAAAACAATCACGCGTCAACAGTCAGACACCAAGCCCAACCAGGACAAATCACAACCACACAAGAGCCCGCTCTTAAACGGATGCACAAGAGGTAAACAACCAACGGATCAGGAGCAACCAGTAAAGGAAAGTGGTATAGAAAAATCAGCTTCAGACACTGAAGAAATACAACCCAACCAACAAAGAGACAAAGGAAAAAGGCGAGGAAGGCCAGGCTTAAGTATAAGAACCAAGTAAACCAAGTCCCTGGCAAAATCTTCCCCATATTCAATACTAATATCCATCATGAAAACAAACTCAATTTCGAGAAAGTGTCGCCAGCGGGCGATGTAACTCCTGCAGACCAACCTGACAAATCAAATCAACTATTCAGAACAAAGGGCGAAGGCGCCAGGTCAGAAGCCAAAACCACCCCGTCCCCCTCCACAGGGGACAACACACAAATGGACACAAGATCGAACAATCAGTGCAAGAGCTGGGAAGAAAAACAAAAATGAAGCTAACACAAGCAGTCAAATATGGTGATTGCGAGCACCAAGAGCTGTCATCAGTCCTGAAAAAAAACTGCTCAGTTAATAAACATACCCACAGAGAGGCCCGTAACCTTTTTCCAAAAATTATTTTTGAGCAACAAGTACCTACGATATTTGAAAGAATTGCATATGAAAATCACGGACCAGCAACAGCTCTTGAAATAAAACCGTGACAACCCCCATGCGAATCACCGTCCGAGATAAGGAACGCAAATGTGCGCTATTTCGAAGGGAGCAAACCACGGCACAAACCAAGCTAATAAACATCGTTCCGACTCAAAAAAAAAGCAAATACTACGGAGGCAGTACAGAAAGAGCAAGCACAACAATCGGTCCATCTCGCCTGCGACAGTTCTCAACCTTATAACCCGCCAACATGCAAAGTAGGTTCAACGCAAAAGGGGCCAAGCAAGTATCCAGAGCCATTCGATCTAAAACTAACTTTTATCCCGGAATATCCAACAAGGGGGACTCAGGACATTCTGAATCGAGGCAATTTGTTAAAACTGTTCAAAGAAACGTCGTCTCTAAAAGAAATTACCACTCAGGACCTCCACTCCGTCGAATTTCAACAAAACGCAAATAACGCAGACATTGAAGAAACAGTCACAACTTGGGCCTCAAAGGACCTGGTAGAAAGGATAAACCTGGCAAGACCCCAGTTTGAATCATGGGGAATATCCTTAATGCGACACAGGCGTCCCAGGTACCCTCATCCCTTACAACCCAACACAGGTGACCAAAACAAGGGAGTAGAAGTCAACATACCACTTGTCTACGAGGCGCCCGGGCCTCTACGCCGGAGCGGGCACACGAAAGTCATAAACCGAGAACAACAGATCTCCGTTATGCAGACAGAACAGATTGGTCGTGGATACCCAAAGTCCTGTGCAACAAAGCTACCTAACCCAGATCCAAACCCCTACGTAACCCGGCAGAATGATATGCTCCCCCAGAACCCAGCAAAGAAATCAAAAGTTTCAATTTGCTCGTGGAATGTGCACGGCTTTCGAGAAATGGCCCAGGACCAGGAAACTCAAGCTTTTTTCCTACGTCAAGATATAATCTTGATCCAGGAATCATGGAAACTGCAATCGACTCCTATTTCAGGCTTCAAAGAACACCAAATTTATGCAGAAAGCCTGTCCACCCATGGGCATCCCCGCGGTGGATTATCAACGTATGTAACCTTCAAATATAACTGGGTTTCAGAGGAGATAGACGTAGGCCTGAAGTGGGCCCAAGTGATCAAAATCACCGAAGCCTCATCATCGGGGACTGAGCCATGGTAAATGTTAATTTTCAACGTCTACATCCATCCTGACAGAAAGGCACAAAAAGAAAAACACGCGTCCTTGCTGTCACTCATTAAGGCCATGCAAAGGAGCTTTTCGCAATACCCACAGGTAATTTTGGGGGACTTTAACAACGCCCTAATTGACCAAAATAAGGCAAAGGTGAGGATGACTGGAAACCGCAGCGGAAAAAAACTAGTATCCAGACTAAACGAATATGGACTGTCCATCCTGAATGGCAACACAAAGGGGGACATACCGGCAGCCGCTACATATTTGAGCGGCAGGGCCCGTTCAATAATAGACTATTCAATAGTAAGTGACGAGCTAATCTCCAGTGTTGACTCTTTTGGTATAGAACATCGACCTGAAAGTGACCACTTCCCCCAAATAATAAGTCTGAACATTGCACCAAGCACGGTGCCAACAACGACCTCCCTCTCACATCACGCAACAAAGTTTAATCTGAGGAAATTAAAATGGCGTGGAGATGGGTTGGGCAAAATCACGGACTCAGTTAAAGCCCATATGGCCAACTTGGGAATCCAAAAGGAGGAGGACCTTCTACCAAAGTGGGAGGGAATGATTCAGGTCCTGCAGCAAAACTTCCCACTAAGGTCAGGGAATCACAATTATTTTAACACCAAGAAGGAGCCTTGGTTCAACATGGAGCTAAGATCCAAAAAGAGAAAAGTTGCTAAAGAAGTCCGAGCCCTCGCAAGCCAAAAAACGTTGGGGTCCGTGGCAAACAAATCCAACCTGAGGGAAGCCAGGAGTACCTACAGGAAGGCTCTGAGGGCCGCAAAGTACCGATATAAAGAAACCATCTGGAACAAACTGTTAATCGCGGGAAAACACACTAATAGCCGGGACTTCTGGGGCATAATAAATTACCTTAACCAAGGGGCAAAACTGCAACAAGAAGCAGGTGTTGGAGCAGGAACCTAGATCAGACATGTACACACCCTATACAGCAATACAGACTCAGGCCACTTTAAGGACTTAGGGACAGCTAAGGATAACAAGGAGGAATCCAAGGGACCGAACAACAAGGAATGTAGGGAACCAGAGCGGGAAGAACCTCAGAAGAGGACAACAGAGCTAGTTGACCTAACCACCAAAAACGAACTGAGGATGATCATTTCAAGATTAAACTCAGAGGGTGCAGCAGGCCCAAATGGGCTGCCAAACGTGATCTTTAAGCACGACCCAGACTTGTGGGCAGAGACCCTAACGCCTCTGTTCAACCAAATATACAAGCAAGCAGAGTTACCAGCCTCTTGGAAGTGCAGCATCATTCATCCCATCTTCAAGCATGGAGACCATCGTAATCCCTCGAATTGTAGACTAATATCCTTAATAGACGTTGAGGCTAAACTTTACGCCTCCTGTATTCTGCTCGAACTACAAGCTTGGATATTAGAAACAAAAATCATCCCAAAATTTCAAACAGGATTCAGGCAAGGAATGGGAACAACAACCAACCTAACTTGCCTGTCAATCCTAACGGATCAAGCAAAAGTCAAGGGCACTCGCTTGTATGCCTGTTTTATAGACATCAAGTCTGCCTTTGACCGGGTTAATAGAGAGCGTTTGTGGAGAAAATTAGAGAGCTGGGGGCTGCCACATCAACTCTTAAGAGCCATCAAAGCCCTACATCACCACACTTGGGTAAGAGTGAAACTGGGAAACGAAGGTAGCACAACCAGTTCCATACAAACGCACCAAGGCCTAAAACAAGGCTGTGTATTGGCCCCCACCCTTTTCAACCTTTTTCTCTCCGACCTCTCAAGCGTGATCGCTTCAACAGACAGCCACCCTCCGTCTTTGGCCAACAATCCAGTACACTACCTTCAATATGCCAAGAATATCGTATTGTTGAGCAAAACTCCAATCGGCCTACAAAGAGCTATTAACAAATTAACCTTGTATTTAGAACGGGAAAGCCTAGAACTAAACAAAGAAAAAACTAAAGTGGTCCGTCTAGTAGACCCACAAAAGTCAAAGTATAAACGGATGGCCCAAGGAACACCAGTCAAAGAACAAGAGTACTACAAGTATTTGGGAATTACAATCACCAAGGGAGCAAACGACAAGGATCACAAAATAGCACTAAAAGCGAAAGTACAACCTTTAATCTTTGCGTACCGGTCTCTTAAGGAAAAAATGGACTGTCCCAACTATAACCATCTGTTAAAAGTAATGGCAGCGCAAATTATGCCCACCCTATCGTACGGTATAGTCACGTGGTGTGGCAAGGAGGTCGATCTCTTAAACGATCTACAGATCAAAATTTACAAATCGGTTTTCAACCTGCCAAAATCCGCCTCTGCCTCACAAGTCAGGCTCGAATTTGGTCTGCAAAATCAGAAGTTCCGGAGCATGAGCGGCTCGTGAAATTCTGTCACAAACTTAGATCTGCAGACCCAGAGACACTGGACTGGATAAGCTGGGAGGAAATCAAAAAATGGGGGGAAACCGAAACCCCGAACACCTGGGGAAAGTATCTGAAACTCAGTGTGGAAAAGTTGGAGCTGGAAGCAGTCTGGAAATCTGAGACAGACAAAGCAAGACTAAGTAAATTAGCCAATTTGTCAGCAAAAAGGAAATCTTTCTTGGAGGACAAAGAGCTATTGGCAAAACGTCGGCATGCCTGGACCATCATGAACTCCTTCACAACCCAACAACCACAAGCATATTTGGTATCCCACTTCAGTGGTCATTTAAAAAAGGCCTTTACAGCTTACCGGATGGGGATGCATGTCTCAAAGGATTTACTACCGGTTTGGAAACTGTCTCACCAATCGAAACAATGTCGCCTCTGCGGCTACAAATCTGAAACTCTTGTCCATCTTTTTTGTATATGTCCGGCCTAGATCAGTCAGAGACTACTCCTATTGAAACCCAAATTTAATGCACTAAATATACGTTCCTGCAGACACGCAGTGACAAGCTGGCTTGGGGGTTCCTCCACAATCCTGGCATGCCGTGGAGCTAAATTCATGGCAGAAGCAAGAAAATCCAAAACAAAAAGGGGAAGCATAGAGGTACTGATAGAATCACCCTCCTGGTCATATCGTGTTAACAATGAGATTCTATCAATGTAAAGAGGTGGGAAAAGAGTGTTGTAGATATTTTATTTTTAAAAAAAATTTTGGAAATAGATAAGTGAATAACTTGGCTCTCTTTTAGACATGGAAAAACGAGAGCACAATGTGCTTGTTAAAATACCCCTCACACACTAAAAAAATCCATTAGTGTCATGCTTCATCATAGGGGTCTTCCCGTCCCTATAACGGGGCGGGGCGTGCTACGACCAGACGAAATACGCGGGAGCACTATAAATGTGACAAGGCTATGTGTGGGTGTAGGGGTGTCAGTGAAGTGTAGGGACCTAACTAGTGAATGCGAAAAAAATTAAAAATTCCCTGGCTAGTAGAAAAATATATTTTATTAGCTTCTCTAGCTGGGAACGTTAAGAAGGGGAAGTGAGGTAGGGCATTAGCTTACTACCTAGTTGACATGTTTCGTAAGCAGTCCCCTACTGCCTACTCATCAGGACCATATAGTGGTCCCTACTACTGATAGCTCAGTTCTACAATAATAAGCCTATTGTCCTACAAATAATACAGCAAAAATAAGCTGAATATTTGAGCTTCAGGGCATGAGCTGGCCCTCGTGAAGCGTGGTATTTTGCAATGAATACCCAAAAAGGTTCATAAAATGACCTATTGTGGTCTCTGTAAACAAAATGGGGGAAAAAAAGAGAAAAGACACAAAATTATGCTTCCTTTGGTCAAAGTAATGCTGCAATTGACCTGTTTTTTGTAGTTTTTACAAAACGCATTAAATTCCTTAAAAGCATATGGAGTACCTTATGTAATGAAAGGTACTCATTGTACCCCTCTCATGACTGGTTAGTTATATCAGGTAAATATTACAGACCCCTCAAGATGAAATCTTTCGTAAATACGTCATCACCCATACAATTGTAACTCAACACACATACACAGCCAAACTCACAGGTAAGAGAAATGAGACCCGTGTTTTCCATATTATTTGACATTTGTTTGAGAGAGAATGGTAGTCACAGCTGAAATCATGATAACGTTATACATACTCTCTTTGTCAATGTTCAGTGCCCCATGAGCTTGCAGGCGTAGGGTATTCAGCGCGGTCGACTGCAAAATAAAGTCGCACCCATTTACTATATGCAGCTCGTTTCTATGTTTCAAAATGCCCAGTATGACCCATTTATTAGAGACTCGAGGTCTGAGTCTATTACTTACATCACCGGCACGAGAGATTCCCTCTCTTCCTACCTCCGTGCTGCTCCGAGGACTGTCGGTCTCTCGCTTGCTGCATGAGTATAAGCAAACATTTCCTTCCGCGTTTCCCACCGCTTCAGGTTGACGCCCACAAACGGAAAAACTAGTGCGCTGACCTAAAATGGCCGCCACTGTTTGGCACATAATGGAGTGAGAAACGGAAGTCTATCTACACTTTCCACTATTCGTAAGCGATACCGCTGGTATGCACAAATTATTTGCACAAGATCTTCAATTCCCAAAGGGGGTAATCAGCCATGTATTCTCCATATATCCAACCTAAGAGATGTCAATAGGATGTGATAGTTACCCAACATTCCCAGTGTGTCTGAGCTGTTGTACGTGGCTGTGTAATCACACTAGGCAATGTACTGCAGTATACAGAAGGTTCAGGGTGTGTGGCAATTAAAGTTGCCCCCAGGGTATAACATCGTTCAAACCTGTTTTATGGGATTGGATGCGAAACACCCATCTTTGTTCTTTTTCCAGAAGGAATCTCTCGTTGCCCACCTGTTCTATCACAGTCCAGGATATTTCTTCAGGTTTGTGGTGAATTTCCAAAAAGTGGTTGGTGAGTTTAGTACTCGATTTCTTGCATTTTATGGTACTTTTATGTTCGCCTATTCTGATTTTAACAGCCCTACTTGTCATTCCTACATATTCAAGTTTGCAGGGACAGGTGATTAAGTACACAACGTTTGTACTATTGCAATTGCTGAAATTCCTTTGTTTCCAAACTGTCCCATTGTTAAAAGTTAAGTTGTTGCTCTTACCAGTTAGGCAACAGACTTTACATCCTCCACACGGATGGTGGCCATGCACAAAGTTCAGATTTTTTTGGCCGATGTTGGTGTTAGATTTTGGTCCTGTGTGAACCAGAACATCTCTTATGCTCTGTGCCTTCTTGTGTGAGAAGATTGGTTTAGGTATTTGCAGACCGCCACTGTTCAGAATCTTCCAATGCTTGTTAATAATTTTTGTTACTTGGTTTGAACTTGTATTGTAGGTGGTCACGCAAATGGGTCTTTTCTCCTCCTCTTTTGGTACTTTTTCTTCCAACAGGCTCTCCCGGCAGTTGTTTTTGGCACGTTTATATGCCTGATCGATAATTTTGTTTGGGTACATCCTCGCTTCTAATTTCTTTTTCAGATCCTTAGACTGATCTCTGAAATTACCGATCTCTGTACAATTCCTGCGCAATCGCAGAAATTGCCCGTAAGGGAGGTTGTCCCGTAGGTGTTTTGGGTGAAAGCTGTTATACATCAATAAACAGTTCTTTGAGGTGTTTTTGAAATGGGTGGTGGTCATTAATCTTCCATTCTTGGGAAAAATGTTCAAATCCAGGAAAACCAGATTGCTGTTAGACGTAGTGCTAGTGAATTTCAGGTACTCATCTTGTAAGTTCAGCCAACTCAAGAAATGTTCGGAAGCCTTCACATCTCCATCCCAGATGATAAGGATATCATCGATGTATCGTTTCCATATTTTGATGTTGTTTCTGAAAGGATTATTGGAATTTAGTATTTTGGTCTCCTCTAGATGATGCACATAGAGTCCGGCTATGCTAGGAGCAAAAGTGCTTCCCATGCTACATCCGTGTTTTTGTAGATACAGGACACCTTTGTATTCAAAGAAATTTTCTTTTAATGCTAAGGAACAACATTCTTTGACCACATTGCGTGGTGTCTGGTATTCCCAAAAGTCTTCAAATAGGACGTCTTCAATGATTTCCAATGTTGCGTTGTGTGGCAAACTGGTATAAAGGCTTTCCACGTCGCAGCTGATCAATAGCTGAGTGTTAGGGTTGAAGGTCGTGTCTTCCAATAGATTCAGCACATCTTTAGTGTCCCTCAGATATGTTGAAGTTCTTTGGACTATTGGTCTGAGAAAAGCGTCTGCAAATCTTGAAATAGGTTCCAGAATGGACCCGATACCCGACACAATTGGTCGCCCTGGGGGGTTCTGCAAGTTCTTGTGAATTTTGGGTAGTGTATACATATAAGGAATTCTGGGGGTTTTTTGACAGAGAAATTCTCCTTCCTTTTTCGTGATCCAATCGTGTGATAATGCTTCCTCCACCATTGTAGAAATTTTGATTGTTATTCTTTCCGTTGGGTCGGTTGGAAGGATCTCGTAATTCCTTTCATCCTTCAATAATTTCATACATTCGATGTCATATTGTTCTGCACTCTGTATCACTGTTGCACCACCCTTGTCCGCCGGCTTTATCATGATATGCTTGTTATTGCTCAGCTCTCGTAACGCTTGTCTTTCCAAATTGCTTATATTTTGAAAAGTGCTTAGTTCACGTGGGTTTATGTCCTCAAGTTCTTTCATAACTGCCTTCTCAAATGTGAGAAGTTCAGTTGGAAGGGTGTTGTCCATAGGTGTAAAACTGGATTTTGGTTTTAACTTAGTGTCCCCGTGTTCCGTTTCGTCTTTTTTATCTTTGAAGAAGACTTGCAACTTCAGGCATCGCATGAACTCTTGCACTTCTTTGCAAAGATGGAATTTATCCATATTAGCTGTGGGCACATATCCAAGGCCCTTTTCTAATACTCTTTTTTGTGGTTCTGTTAGTTCAATGTTTGAAAGGTTCACCACTAGACTTACTTCTGGTTCTTTGTGGTGCCTGTCATGCTCCTCGTCGAGACACGTGGGGTATCCGCCTCTCCTGTGTTCCAATGTACTGAGGTCCCCCTCCGGTTCCTCCCTCTCGTTTGTCCTTGGCGCGCCCCTAAAAAAGGCGCGGATTGATCAAAGTAGCCATAATCTTGTTGTTGGTATCCCCACATGGGAAAAGGTCCCTGTGGGTGTTGAAAGGGGGCCGGGCCATATTGTTGTTGTTGGGGATACATCATATGCGGTTGGAAATTGTTCCATCCTCTTGTGCCACGGTAGTTCGATTTTCTAAAGTTCCTCCTAGAACCTTGGTATCTTGGGTTTTTACCATGACTGGAATTGGAGCCATTTGATCCAGAATCCGATGATTCGTCATCAGTGGTGTTCACATCTGTTGGTTTGTAATCATCTTTTATATAAGGATAGATTCTTTCTTTGGACCACCGGCTGGTGTCTTTTTTCAATTGTTCATATTTATTGTTTTTCAATGTGGTTTCAAAATCATTCAAAGATTTATTCAGTTCGTCTAGATATCTTTTGAGGTCAGAAGGAGTTTCATAGCTTTTTAGACGTACTTCTATGGTTTGTATTTCTATCTTGAGTTCGCTAGCCAGTCTACTTGCAGTTTTGATGATCAACACAATCCAATCCCGAGTGCATCGCCATGAGATTTTGGACCAGTCAATTTTAAAAGTTTTGTCGTGTAGAAAGATGAAGGGTTCATTTCGAACTACAAGGCCTGCTGGTGCAGTGTTGGCTTGGAGATACTCTGTCATGAGTAGACCATGGATGACGGTTTTGATCTGTGTTCTCCTGAGTTCTTCTAATTCATCCCAATCATTATTCCTTATTGAGGGACCTGTGGTACTCAGACCCTCGAAAGTCCCCAGGGTAGATAATATGGAAAACACGGGTCTCATTTCTCTTACCTGTGAGTTTGGCTGTGTATGTGTGTTGAGTTACAATTGTATGGGTGATGACGTATTTACGAATGATTTCATCTTGAGGGGTCTGTAATATTTACCTGGTATAACTAACCAGTCATGAGAGGGGTACAATGTGTACCTTTCATTACATAAGGTACTCCATATGCTTTTAAGGAATTTAATGCGTTTTGTAAAAACTACAAAAAACAGGTCAATTGCAGCATTACTTTGACCAAAGGAAGCATAATTTTGTGTCTTTTCTCTCTTTTTTCCCCCATTTTGTTTACAGAGACCACAATAGGTCATTTTATGAACCTTTTTGGGTATTCATTGCAAAATACCACGCTTCACGAGGGCCAGCTCATGCCCTGAAGCTCAAATATTCAGCTTATTTTTGCTGTATTATTTGTAGGACAATAGGCTTATTATTGTAGAACTGAGCTATCAGTAGTAGGGACCACTATATGGTCCTGATGAGTAGGCAGTAGGGGACTGCTTACGAAACATGTCGACTAGGTAGTAAGCTAATGCCCTACCTCACTTCCCCTTCTTAACGTTCCCAGCTACAGAAGCTAATAAAATATATTTTTCTACTAGCCAGGGAATTTTTAATTTTTTTCGCATTCACTAGTTAGGTCCCTACACTTCACTGACACCCCTACACCCACACATAGCCTTGTCACATTTATAGTGCTCCCGCGTATTTCGTCTGGTCGTAGCACGCCCCGCCCTGTTATAGGGACAGGAAGACCCCTATGATGAAGCATGACACTAATGGATTTTTTTAGTGTGTGAGGGGTATTTTAACAAGCACATTGTGCTCTCGTTTTTCCATGTCTAAAAGAGAGCCAAGTTATTCACTTATCTATTTCCCAAAAATGTTTTCAAAATAAAATATCTACAACACTCTTTTCCCACCTCTTTACATTGATAGAATCTCATTGTTAACACGAGAAGCAAGAAAATGCCTAGAACTAACAGAACAGGAGGCCCAGCCAGCTGGCGGGACAACAGGCTGACCCTAATCCCCGGATTTTATATGCCCAGTCCCCAACAAAAAGAGAGATGGAGAGACACTATTCTCAGTATTTTTTAAATTTTGCTGTTATTTTATTATGCAAATTTTGTAACAATTTTAACTAATTATGCAAATAAAACTTTTTGACTTTTTTTTTGAGGTGTTGAATTGTCCCACCTATGTCAGAAGATCAATGTAAGTACTTCAAAAAACTGGGAAAGTGTGGGCCTATTCTGACTATTATTCAACATCCCAAAGCACATCACCTAAATAAACAACACACAACGACAATTATAATTATGAAGTATAGTCAAAGTCATATATCTAAATAATGTGCACACATTTTCCTTTTTCATATAAGGCCGTCAAAAACACAAAAATATATCAAATGTCGTGACTTGGTGCTAAAATGACACACAGTGAAAAGATACGTTTGATATTACTTAATGCAGACAAAGTCTAATCTTAACATGATATACATAAATAAATTATTACAGAGACCCTATATCATTAATAACACTTCTGTAAGATGGTGGACAGAGAACATGAAACAATAGGACGGCCATCTACCTTTCGACCCTATATGTATGTGTTTGTAGTTAGACATCAAGGCAGGTCTTCGTCAGAACTAGAGGGATGTGGACAGCCCAAATGCTGTACGATTCTAGGAAACAAACTCCTCCAAGTCAGAATGGAGCCCACAAAACACAACCACAGGTATGCATAGCCATATATCCAAAATCCAATATAGGGGGACCCCCATTGGGGTTCACATTCCAAATTTGAACATGGGGTTCGTATTAAATACAGCAACAACTAGTACTTTCTTCCTGCTCCCCAAGTGATTGAAGGACAGCTTTCATCAAAAGCAAAGTTTACCCAAGGCACCTGAATGCCAAATGCCATTTGGTATTTGCGCGTCATGGGGAAACTTTGTTTGGAATCTGTCCTTGAATTTGAAATTCAAGGACAGCTTGAATTTGAAATTATAATACCCAACAGAACACATTGCAACTTGTAACATTAGATACTCAGGTTCTGAGGGACACAGAGTAACTCCATTGTTTTTGATGGCAATCCTGTCTTGGCTACATACTTTTCGCGCCTTTACCATGTGTAGATATTTTTTTGTTGAGACTTAGGGCCTGATTACGAGTTCAGTGGTCCATCGGACCGCCGAACCTGTGGTGGGGGTGTGGTGGCAGTCGGAAACCGCCGCACCAGTGGTCCAACTGCAGCATTACGAGTACAGCAGTCGGACCGTGATTGTACTGCTGCAGTCGCATGGGATCTGCGATTTTTTGTAATTGGCGCAATGGTGTTGAGGCAGCAATATGCTTGGTGGTGCTGCTGCAAGGGTCTGTGGATGCATTCTTTTGAGCAGCTGAAAACGTTAAGCAGGAATAGTCTGATTTTCTGCCATGGGTCAATAACATTTGGTGTTTAGTCAGGGTTCTCCACAAGTCAAAACGATTCCCAAAAATGTCCCAACATTTTTACCTGTTTGAAGAATTTACCCTTTGTCAATTGTAAAACTCCCAGGACCTCAAGCATAGCACTTACATTACTATTCTCAAAGGGAACCTAAGATTGTGATTAGCTTGCCCCTACATTTTTGAGTACCTTTACAACTTTTTGCTATTCCAAAAATCTGATTGTAAAGTTATAAAAAAAGTGCAGACTTACATGTTTTCACCTCCCTGTAAAGGGGGAAAGAGACAACCTCATGAGTGTAAGTTACGACTGCAAAAAACGAAACAGTAGTAAGTTCAACACCACACAATGCCAGTCACTAGTACTGCAACACTCTCATATACATTAATAGAGGTATGGACTTAATAAAATCCCACAGAAAATAATATTGAATTAATAAAAATTATTTAAAATAGTTAAAAATATGAATGAATATTATAGAATGTAAACATTATACAAAAATAATACATATTTATTATTTAATTATAAAATATATTAACAACTTTTTAGCATTAAAAATAAACGTAAGATTACATTTTAATAAAATATAATGAAAATACTTTTAATTAATTCGATACACCACTTTTTTAATTCATAGTAAAATAAAATGTTACTGTAAATAAAAGAAAACTTAATTTAAACTTGAGAAAATAATTTTCATTGTATTTAATATATTTACAATAATTTCGCTTTTATTTCAAAATTGTTAATAGTGCTGTGCCATTTTTTTCTTTTTTTACATTGAGAATAAATATATTTAATTAATTTACATGAATATTTATCATAAAATATTTTTATAAATATTTTCAAGGTTTCATAAACTTTTTATCCCCAATACTTTACAATAGGGGTGTAAATCTCCATAAATGTAAGTATAGGATATATAGTATACTTTACCATAGGTAGAGCTCCACCCCAGGCTGCTACTGCACTGCTACAGCACAATTAACTTAATTTGGAAATAACTCTTTAGTTAATGCAAATACATTCAATTGAATTAATATTAGTTTTCTCAAGTTTAAATTGGAACGTAAACTCCCACCTAATGAAGAACTGTAATCTTCATTCTCAGGGGTCTCACTAATACAAAGAACTTGGCACAGAAGCTGAAATATGAAAAGACATATTTATTAAACTTAATTAAGTGAGACTACGTCACACAGGAGCCTTAACAACTGAATGAGGCAGTCTAAAGAGTACAAAACACAGAGGCCTTTTATATGCTTAGGGTTAAAAACTCAGCACAAAAGTAAGGGGCAGTCCTAGCTTTTGCAAGCATGCAAAATACCTAATATGGACATACAAGATCTGCAAAATATTAGCCAATAGGAAAACATTCAGAACAAGGCATCATGTAACCAGAACGTCCCCCTTAAGTGTGTTTCTGCCCAACCCATAAGTCAATAAACTACAGCACCTATAGGTCAATCAGTAATGGCAGAACATGTCTGCATGCAGTTAGGCCAGCTGGTGTCTAAGATTGGTTTTCAAAACAAGGACAGAGGGGGTTTTCAACACGTTGCAGTCCAAAGGGCAGAGACACTTCATGAATAGAGCAGCCTGTGTAAAGGCAACACAAATTGACGACAAATGTAAGATGGAGTCAAAATTAAAGAACCTCACTAAGTCTAAAAAAAGATTTTTATTATGTCTTAATTATTAAAAGTGATCAAATTAATTAAAAGTTATTGAATTATATTTGATAAAAGTGTTTATTTTCAGTAGTAACTTACACTTGTAGGTTCAGCTCTATCCCCTTTTTCATGGGTAACATCGTAAAAGTCTACACGTTTGAGTATCTTTACACTCAGATTTTGTAAATATCAAAAAGTAGTAAAGTTACACAAAATTATAAGAGTAAAGTTACACATGTAATTCACTCACAAGTGTAAGTTTCCTTTCTGAAAAGCTCCAACAACTTAAATAAAAAAGAAATTAAAATACAATATAATAATATGTACAGTTTTAGTGCTGGTGTGTTGAACCTTGTTATCGTGGTAGTCCTAGGTGACTAGCAGTTAAAGAAATGTACTTTAATATGTGTCATTAAAAAATAAAAACTATTTAATTTGTTTACATTTAAAATTAATTGTCTTATATTTTAGTGGTGGGGATCCCACAAATAAGTGGAAGGTCACTAATAGTAACTTTCTGCTTATAAATTCAGTTGCAGAAGTCTCACTCCCTTGCTAGTGGGAGTGAAGAATCCTTAGCCTACATATAGGTGTACATCTACACATAGAACGGGTGAATTCTAGTCATGACGAGATTTATACCTAGGTGGAGAACTACACATGAGGAGCTCTACCTTGGTGAATATGACCCTTATGGCCTTTGACGCAAATGCTGCAGTGTTCCCTCCTACGTTCCCTTTTTTGATGAGCAATGCCTCTAAACCATGGCCACCTGTTTCAACAGTTTTGTAATCAGGTAGCCGTAGTACAATGGTTCCAAAATTAGTGTCCCACATTACACCCTCTTAATCGTTTCAAAATACTTTATCTGATCTATTTAAAAAACAAACTCCCTTTTTTAAAATAAAAAGACGATAACTTAAGCAAAAGAGACACATGTATTCATCCAATTTGCATATAATTCACAAAGGTAAATGAAAGGCAGTACTTGTTCTCTATTCCTGGGAGTTGATGCCTCCTTCATAGCTTTCAGCAAACCCTACATCAGTTTTACACCCTCCACTGAAATTACATGTCCCAGATATTTAACATACATCTTGCCAAATTCATATTTCTGTTTGCACAATGTCAATCAACCCTTTCCTTTGCAAGACACTGAGAACACCGTCCAACCTATTGTTGTGCTCCTACATGTTCCCCAAAAACCAAAAAGTCATCTGGAAATGCCAGAATGCAATCTTTAACCTAAAATATCCATGCATCAAGTGCTAGAAAACATGACACATTTAAAGAACTGTAAGACAACAGGATTTCTCAGATCAAACCACTTGGTGGTAAGCCGATCTCAGGTTTTCAGTGGTCTGGAAATGTCAGTCAAGAGAGTCCAGTGTCTAGCAACTCGAATGTGTCACTTTAAATGTAACAGGAATGTATGTACAATATGTTTAACAGAATGTGTGAAATAATGTCTCAAATGCTATTGATAGGATATTTAATAGATAAGCCCCGAGACTTGTTTTCTAGTGGGTCAGGTTATTTCTTGCATGCTAATGGTTAGGGTAGGCCCATAATCTGGAACTGGTTGTAACTCACCGGTGTTTCGGTGCGGTCCACCGCCTGAATGCAGAGGCATTCAAAATAAAAAAAATTTATTCGCACCCACAGCACAGGGCAGACATCAGTCTCCTGACCTGCTGACAATTTAAATTGTAGTCTAGTTAAAAATAACCAATGCAAAGAGAACTTGGCCAAAACTTCCAGAACTCACAGGCCTAACCTGACAGAACCAAGCAGCTTACTCCTGCAAACGCACATTTTTGTGCCTCGTTTCCCTCCCGCAGTTACTTTTGAAAAAGAGTCTAAAATGTCATCGAATATGACGAAAAGAAGGCTTACAATTTCACAACTCAAAAGCAGTTCTCGAACTTTTTAAATCGCAAATAAGCCACAAGTCTTGCTGACGCTTAAAACCCCTGTCTGAAACTGTTATTTCTTGTGTTATCACCGTCTTTTGTATTGTTAGAAGGCTTTGCTGTGCCCTCGTGGATGTGTGTGGGTTTTACTATTAAAAATGAAGATGATAAAGTAAGTGAGTATCAAAGTTGAAAGGGTGCAGCTTGGAGCGACTTAAGTGATAAATGAGCTGTCTTGTGGCAGACACAGGGAAGGGTGACCTTCTGCCTAGTTTTTCTGTGGAGAATCATTGCTGAGGAGAGTAATGATGGCTCTGTTTTGGGTGAAAAGAAAGCAAACACACTACGGCATCAGATATATTCGCCTTGGTGATGAGCGCGTCCGGACGGTAAATGGCTCGACAACACTTCCCTTCGTTCCGACGCAGTGACCGGTAAATTTCGTGAACAATCTCGGCTCATTAGCATTGAGAAAAAAAACACTTTACTTCTGGGAGCTGCAGTCATATATATTTGATCTCCATTAAGAGTGTTACAAGTTAAGCACCCTGTGGCGATACACGCAACTCAATATGGTGGGATGCGGAAATTATCATTTGACTGAAAGGTCGCGGGGGCTGGGTTCTCTTTGGCATTGTGATGGACACTGTGAACATAAAGGTTTCGTCGCATGGTCTTGCCACATACTGCGAAAGACACGCACCCACCCTGCCGAGAGGAAGACAGACTCGGACAATATGGCGTTTCTGTCTGACAGGCTCCACGTAAGCATGAAATATGGCGTCCGTGTCCTTCATCATTACGCACAAGAGAATATCATAATGGCGCTCAAAAGGTCAAGACCTGCAACCTGGGGCATGGATTCCTTCATGCTTGGCATAAGGGACAACCAAAGTAAACACCAGAGTGATGGCTTTGATCATAATATACAGCGGCAGTCCGATGCTGTTTAGAAGCGCCTCCGCACAATGAATGGAAGGAATAAAACCTCGCTTTTATGGAGCGTACCAGGCAGTCTTTCTTCAATAGCATTTTTCTCCTTTCTCCGTGCCGCACCTATTGACTTCTTGAGAAGGACCTGTTGTCAGGGTTGGACTCTGGGACAGAAAATAGGCCGAGATACCAAAATAAAAGTAGCCTCCATTAATGAATTAGAAGGCTAAACATGTGGCCCGTGTTTGCCAATTATGTCAGTTTGGAAATGGAAAGATATGCTGTATAAGAGTTTTGCATGGACTGGAAGATTGCATGGATTTTTTAAATTGCTGCAGGCAATGTTATCCCAAACACAACAAATATGTTCGAGGTGCCGACTAAATTGATTATGTTACTGCAAGACGATGCCTCCCAGACCATATATAGTAAATTATTTCATAAGTGGAGGGCTTGGAGAGTCTCTCTACTTGTGTTCAATTATTGAACCTTGCTGACTTTGTTAAATCTTTGTGAAAAAAATACTAGCGTTTTCCCTCTTTGTATTTACAATGTACAACCCAAAAGGTTATATCAAATCAGTACTCATATGCCAGGTTGGTTACCTATAACAAATATTTATCGTCAGAGGTAACAATGAAAGGAAATGATAACATACATATTTACACTTTAGACAGTGATATTGTGTTTCTGAAAACAAGACACAAATGCAATTCACACAGAAAAAATTAATACATTTTACAGAATAGACATCATAGACAGTACATATATCTTATTGGACTGAGCCGATAATTCTGTGTATTAAATCTTGTATGCCCTACTGAATTCTAACGTCGGGACCTATTCTCCTTGTTTCCTCAACCCTTTAAAGTATGGGGTCCGGGAGAGGTCAGAGTACAACTGTAATGATTTTTAGCTGAGCCATCCTAATTATGTTTAAACATTTGGTACTTCTTCCCAATGGTTTTACATGATAGCTCTTGGCCTCGGTAACATGTACGCCGACGCGTTTCGACCTTTGTGGTTGGACCGAGATGTATTTTGCTAGAATGTCTTCCTCAGGGCTTGGAGTACTAAATTAATTATGGCAACAGTGATTCAATTTCTTTTTATAATAAGACCATATAGTTCCAAGCCCAATTATTGCAGCTGTTTATTTTCCTTTGCATTTTTCTTCCAGCTAAATATGGCAAACATCATGAAGATATGCAAATATTCATTCTCCACATAAAGCAAAATTATGGTCAATCATGGCCTCTTCCGACCGCACCATTTTAGATTGGTGGTTCTAGTAGTCCATTGCAGAGAGTTTAAATCCAACCAAATAATCTCAGGGGACACACAGTATTTTCTTTATATTTCTTAATACAATTCCTCATTAAAGAATGGTTAATTTGCAGTTCCCATCTGTGGAATTTCTTGCCCAAGCAGGCCTTTGATGTATTTAAGGCCTCATCAGGACCAGAGGTAAAGGGATGACCAATTAATTCTCGAAATTCTCGAGAAAAATTGAGATAGTGATTCTGCTCAAACCGCTAATAGGCACTGATAGCTGTGGCAGAAAAGTCAGGTGGTAAAAATCCACACTTTTATGTATTAATTGGGGAACTTTGGCCAGACGCTCACTGACCTGTGGGGGGTCATCCAGGCAGGGCTCCAGACTTCCGCAGCCTCAGCGCTGCCCTCCTCCAACACTCCCCAGGCTCCCTGCCACCTGGACGCGACGTGACGGCAGACGGCTGATCGGGGACTTCATCCCCCAACACCCCTAGCGCCTTGGAAGGCGTGCTTCCGGTCCCGCCCCCCGGAGGTGCGCTAAAGGACAGCGCGAACCCCCGCGTCGCGGGATCGCGCGCGGGAGAGCGCCCGGGGCAAAGCCCGGGCAAAGGGCTGGCCCTCAGAGGCACGAGGTGGCCGGGACGGGCCAGCTCTCTTGGCTTCACATCTAAAGAAGGTATAGTACTGCATACCATTCACAAGACTATCCATGGACTTCCTGGCTTCTCCTTCACTGTCACTAATTTTGAACAGACCTTACTTTTAGTGTTACATAAGGGGGCATACCAACCTTCTATACTACAGCCAGAGAATGGAAACGCTTATTCTGAGCTATGCATCTCCCACCTCTATCTCCGAAACAAATATTGATGATCATCGCCAAATGCTATCCCCGTCACATACCCCCGTTTGTTTGCCAAACTTGTCCTACTGGGAGGAATTAAATGCTCTGTGCGGGACTAAGTTTATTCCAGTAATATCCCCCTCCCCCGTGAAAGGACTTAGCATCAACACTTCCCCTGACAGTCCTGGTGAACCTTCCCTACCACCTATTGAGAATAACATCCAGGCTACTGCTCTGTTGCCGGGCCAAAGCGTGAAAAGGAAATACGAAGGGGCAAGTGAACACGAACTCCAACCCAAAATACAAAAACGCTGTATCGATCCCCCATCGCCTGTTATAAACTCCATCATACCCAGGGGGGTTGGTGAATGTTTGGATGATAGAGTAACATCGCCTCTATTGCAACTACTGCCCCAGCTTGAACTGTTGTTAAATTCTGTAATAGCACCCTTGCTAGAACGAATCACCGCTTTAGGGGATAGGCTGACAAGTATAGAGTCTGCTATTAAAGCCAACTCTTCACATGTTATAAACATGGCAACACCCAATTGCTCCCTTCCACTAACTACACCTGAAGTGCTTACGCTAACTGACACAACAAAAACTATCTCAGCTCCCAGCATGTTACCTCCAATTGCTACTAAAACCACGCATAAACCTTTGTTTAACACAAAAAATGTCCCGATTGAAAGACAGCCTCCTAAGAGACAACCCCCACTGGTTACTAAAATTGCCCCTAAACCTTTGTTAACAAATTACTCCGCTATTAGAGCAGAGCCAAACAGAACAGCACGTATAGACCTACCCCCGGAAGCCGCCCCCTTTGTGCTTGTTCTTTCAGGAGTACCAGTTCCCGCTCACAGGAAATCCGAGAGTTATCAAGACCTATTATATAAGGTCATTTTCTGGTTAGCTAAAAATAGACCCCTGCTACCCAATATGG
Organism: Lissotriton helveticus; assembly: GCF_964261635.1. Taxonomy (NCBI): domain Eukaryota; kingdom Metazoa; phylum Chordata; class Amphibia; order Caudata; family Salamandridae; genus Lissotriton; species Lissotriton helveticus. The sequence continues at coordinate 999,950,549 of NC_136072.1, forward strand.
ATGGTGGTATCCTGAGTGTTAGAAGGGTGGGCTGGTTAGGGTCTCTACCAAAGGACATTCCTGGGGACCTAATCCTTGTTAAATTTAGGAACAGAAACATCGTCCCCTACTTACGATCCTCCCAGCCACACGAAGGTGACGGCCCCATCTCCATTTGGGATTTGTATGATTTTTATCCATGTACCCTATACTTTCCCTTACTAAGATCTAAAGTAGCACACAATTTTCTGCCTGAAAGGGGTGGCATTAGCTCACCAGCTGTTCATAGATATGACTCATTTTATAAACACTGCAATGCTTGAATAGCTGTTATTAAGGGTCAAATTTACGTTTCTACTTAACCAGTATTGTGGTTTCTATGTAGTACGTTCTTAAGCAAGGAAAAGGCTCCTATAGATTGGGCTTATGTCTCTTTCAACTTATATTATATGTAATTATGTAGAGCCAATAGCTGAGTGTCAAACTTGTAAACTTGTTAAACTTATTTTTCTTGGGAAGTATTCCTGAATTGACTCTTTATATTTGTAATAACATTGACATAAACGTCTTTCTATGTTATTTAATTGTTTTTTAAACAAGATTCTTGGAGGAAAATTTTAAACATTTTAATTGTTTGTATTAACCTGTACATATTGGTTGTGTGTTTTGATTATGTATTTTATATGCATGTCTTTTATGAAGAAACACTTCGAAATAAAGACGTTAAAAACTGAAACTGTATTAATTGGGTTCCGCCTGGAGGAACTACGCAGGAACGTAAATAAGAATGGTACACAGAGTCAAATCCCACCATGGAAAGAGGAGGAGAAACTTCCTCAGCGTCAATGCTGCTGTGAATTGCCACAATCGAGAAATCAATGTATGATTGCCCTATAGGCCAGTACAACCCTGCCTGTTGTGGTCTCGAAAGCTCATGTACAGCACCAGGTTTTCACTCATTTTGTCAGTGCAATTAAAAGAACCACTGCTAACAAGCATGCAGACACGGTGTGTTATATGGTAATCACTCACACAAAGAATATGTAAGCAGGTCATTGCACATTTATGCCATTACTGCATATTTTGAGATTTGCTGTACTATTCCAATGAATCACAACAATTCTGTTAATCTTACTCCCAGCAAAAAGTTATTGTTACTGGGGTCCAAAAAACTCTAATACCTGCAATGATTATACAAATGTTGTAAGGCCTGAGCAAAGTGGGTAATTATACCCCCCCCCACTTCCCAGTGGGACCCTGATAATGTGAGTGGGACAGTCGAAATTGCTGGCATAATAACGTTTCTCATAAAAAAGCAGCATCTTAAAGTATGTTCAATAGAATTTTAGGGCCAGATTTACAAGGGTTTGCCCCAAGGTAAAGTCACACAATGTGATGGTGTCATGCAAAGCAGCACATCATATTTCAAGGATGTTTACTTTCCAGAACAAAATGTTTTATACTGCAAATGTGCTGTTTTCTCAGCTCATATACCAATCAATCAATCAATCAATCAAAACAAGCTTTATTCGGTTAGTAAACAACCATAAAAGCATTCTATAAAACATCAACTATAAAAACATTAAAACATTTATCATAAATCATCACAGTGGGATATAAAGAATTTATCACGGTGGGAAATAATAAAAATTCATGTAAAGTTCAATTACAAGCTAGGTTATCATTATACATAAAGTGCTAAGTGCATTTTGAGAAGTAGACCATATTTATCTTTGAAGCCAAAAAAATAAAAATTTCGCCTTGGAATTTAAAACGTGCAAAGATGGCGGCGGTGCACTAGACCGCTGTGAGACGCTCTCCTGCGCTGAGCCTAAGTCAATGGGCTAGGAGAGGCTGAGCCTTCGATACCCACTGCAGTCCTGCCCAACTCGCCCAAGAAAGCTACACACAAAAAGACATTGGCAAGAAAACTAACCGCAGCAGCGGAGCAAGCAGAGATATGAGAGGGGCGAGTGAGAAGCAGAATGGTTGGCGCCTACTCTGAAGCGATAAGAGATCAGCCATTCTCATCTGGAGTGTCACAACCCCTACTTCATCTTATCGCGTCAGCCCTTGGCCTGACGCTATTGCGGCTCTATATCAAAATTTGCGCTATCAGGAAACCACAGGACAAGCAAAGTGCCACTGACACTGACACTGAATTCACTGTGCGGAGCGGGGTGAGCAAGCTGATGGCTCCCAAGAACGCAGCGGCAGTGGCGGCTGCCTCTAAGACTCGTGCTGCCAAGCAAGCGCTCCGGGATCTGAAGCTGGCGGCGAGGCGCGCTGGCTCTGTAACTGATGAAGCAGGCTCGGACGGAGGGATAGCCATGACCCAACCAAAACAACAGAAAGGGACCAAAACTACCTGTATCCCGGGCCCGGGCTCGGGGCCTTCAGTTGTTGATCTGCTACGAAAGACGCCGGCTGGGACTGCAGCGTCTCCCTCTTCCTCTCCCCGCCATGCAACAAGCGGCACCCTGATTGCAGCGCTGCCTGCGATCCCTGCGGCGGCGCCTTCCATCACGGATTCGCTGGGGATAGCTATGACTCATACCGAGTCCCTTGTCGGAGCGTCTGGCACTACTCCGGTAGCAATCTCTATTACCGCTATAGCTGATTCCACGCTTGCACCCACACCGTTACCACTGCAAGGCTTGGGAGTCTCGGTGGGAGGCCCCGGAGTTCCTGCTGATGTGACTGCTGAGACTGCTGAGACGGCGGAAGGAAAGACACTAACGGGGCCTCCTACTCTGAAACTGCATCAACTGCATCAACAAGCTGCATCAGCGGCACTGACAGAGGTGGGTGTATTGCCTCCAGAGCCTCCGGGGCAAGATGTATTAATAACTGTACCTGTACCTGTACCTGCAATAATTATTGTTAAGAACCCACAAGAAGTACAGACACAAATACAGACACAGACACAGACACAAGATGATGTGGATATTGTATCTGCAAACGCCACAAATGACATAACTAGCCCAGCTGCTATATCTAAACTGATGCAGGTTGAAACATTATCCGAAACCCTACCCGCTACACCCAATATGGCTAATGAGGGGGCTAACAGGGAAGATTGTATAGAGCCACTCCATTATGCGCATACTATAACTCAGATACAAGGTGCCTTGGCTGTAGGCAATATATTGGGTGATGGGGTAGTGGCCACTGCTAGTGGAGCTGGTATCATCTCTGATACAGACCTGGAACCAACAGAGTTTTATACTATCTCCGAAGGCCGCATGGACCCTGGGAGGGATCAAGAACTGGACTCTGATCTATATTCCCTATCCGACTCACATTCAGGTTCTGGCACCAGTACACAAGATAGCGATGCAGATGAAGACGAACTATTGGACAGAACCTCAATGGGGAAGCATACAATGAAAAAAAAAAGAAACCACCATGGTGCAGCAGGGCGTATCCGGGACTATGTCCCTGTGGGAACCTCTATCCCCCAAGGGCTCTCCCCCTCAAGGGGGCAGAATGCTACTTTAACAACAGTAATGGACACTGTGTTGCAGGCGATCGCTTCCCACAGGGAACAAACCTCAAAAGATGGTCGGAAGGCCCAGCAAGCTCTACAAAAGGTGCAGGGCGTAGTACGAAAGCTTTCCAAATCTGTAGCGGTCTCCAATGCAAGAATGGCAGATATGGAAGACAGGATAGTGGTTAATGAGGCTGAGGCAACAGTGGTGAAAGAGCAGGTCGATGCCCACGAGGCTGAACTGGTCGACGTAAGGTGGAAGCTCGAGGAGATGGAGAATCGCATGCGCCGCAATAACCTCCGGATATTGGGGGTCCCGGAGAAAAGTGAAGGAGATAATATACGCGGTTTTGTTCTTCAGCTCTTCAAGGATACATTCCCCGAACTATCTGCTTGGAATTGGGACTTAGAAGTTCAACGAGTTCACAGAACTCCGTTTACACTACGGGATAACACCTCACAGAGCAAATACCCCAGAGCAATACTGGTATATTTTGGCAACTTTCTCTTGCGCCAAACTATTGCAGAAAAGGCGAGGCCGGATTCACATCGGGTCCGAGGTGACATCTCGTATTTTGTTAGGCCGGACTTTTGCCACACAACGGTGGAGCGGAGATGGCGGCTCCGTCAGCTAATCAAGCCCTTCACAGACAAAAATGCCAAAGTCTATTTAAATAACCCTGCTACGCTTAAAATAGTATATAAGGGTCAGGTAAAATTTTTCACCTCTGAAATCAAAGCGAAAATCTTCCTAGACAGCCTGACCTAACGTGGGAGATATGAGAAATATGAGAAATATGAGATAATGATTTAGATTTAGGATTAATGACTAGTGATTAGTTTAGTGATCAGTGATTAGTGATTACTATGGGCCCTTTTCCTTTCTTTTTTTTTTTTTTTTCCCCCTTAATTTCCCGGCTGGGCATGATCTAATGCCATGACCAATTACGTAGAAAGTGAAAGCATTGTTATAGCATTGTTATAGAGGCGTCCCGGCTTAAAGAACATTGGCGCATATATGATTTATTTATATACAAAATGTTTTTGTTAACTAATCACCCAGGGCATGAATATAAGGGCCCTTTTAGTAATCTATTGGTCGGCACTTATGGGCACTTATGGGCCTTGTATATTACTTCAGTGGGCATGATAAGGACTCAGAAGTGTAAACCTTTACTATATTTAACCTCTTCTAGTAGCTCTCCACTAGCCCATATGTGTGCTAACAGATAAACACAAGAAATTATAATATGGCACAGCGCGAGAGATGTCTCTCCATCACTACAGACTCTAGCTAGAGTCTATATGCCTCAAAGGGTGGTGGTTGGGGGGTGGGGGTTGGGGATGGGGGGAATGGGGGGGACGATCAGGGTGGTGATCGTGGGGGGGAAGGGGGTGCAGGGGGTGAAAAAATGCAAAACATTTTTTGGCAAACATGGACACAAGTCGAGATGTGCACTAAATCTACTGCTCAATATAAATGTAATTCAGTATAATCAACATAACCACCGCAACCAGCAAAACCAAAGTAATAAGCAAAACTGTACTAAGCAGCTTGAGAATATTAGTACTGCTAGGTTCCTATATTCTAAATCTGGGCCAGACTGGTATGACGACAAATGGGGAGAATAAGTCTATGCACATGGAATATCGCAGGCCTTAATAATAAAAATAAAAGGATCCAACTATATCAATTGACACGTCAGAACCCAGTCGACATAATCTGTTTACAAGAAACACATATATCATACGCAGACAGAGACCTACTTAAAATACCTGGCTATAACCTTATGGCTACTACATCCCAGACATCAAAAATCAGAGGGGTAGCCATCCTAGCTAGGCCCATAATAGGCTCTCCAATTCGCAAACTGGCCGATAAATATGGAAGATGGGTCATAGTTCAGCTGCAGCTCGGTATTACTATTTGCGTAATCTATGGTTCCAACTTAGATGACCCAGATATTTTTCAGGAACTTGAAGTCGAACTGGCTTCCTGGGTCGGGCCTTTGATTTTTTGCGGGGACTTTAATATTGATATGGGGCTGCCCGCAGAAAACGACCCGTCTGTAAAGTATAAAGGGCGTAAACCGAAGGTATACAGAGCACTAAGGCAGACGATGAAAAGTCATAACTTAGTTGATATCTGGGGGCTGTTTCAAGGACCAAACATAGATGGTTTTACGTACTTCTCCTTTCCCCATAATAAATATGTTAGAATAGATTATATCATGACATCTATAGAGAAGGCGGATATTATCGAAATAACCAAATCCCCGAAAACAATATCAGATCACAACGCGCTAACCATCACTATAGATATTACTAGTATGGCCAAACCACAGAGTCAATGGACCTTTGACAGGAAATTACTGGTCAACCAGGAATATGTAACGCATATAAAATCATGGGCCCAATCTTTTTTCGACTGTAATCGGTTTAGCACGTCCCGCTTAATTGTATGGGATTGTTTTAAAGCAGCATTGAGGGGAGAAACCATTTCATTTGTGGCAAATAAACGAAAGAATGAAAAACGAATCAATACACAACGTATGAAAGAACTCTCAATTCTCGAGACTTATCACGCCTCCCAAATAAATCAGGCTCAAAGAGGCCAAGCAGACTCTACCTTAGAGCCTGGAAAAACTTTAAACAAAATAACGATACTTAAAAACGAGATTAATAGTATGCTCATTCAAAAAGCTGCTGAAACCTATCAGGCCAATAAGACTAAGTTGTACGAAACAGGAGAAAATGTGGGAAAACAGTTAGCGTTACGTACCCGACAAAAACAATCATTGGGCAATATTAAAATGATAGAACTTGAGGGTAATCAACATACAACCCCTAAAGAGATTGTAGGAGTGTTTCAGAGATACTACCAAAAGCTTTATGATAGCGATATTTCACACTCTAACAGCGACATAACAACTTTTTTAAATAATTGGCTCCCAGATCAAGGAACATATAAAACTATTGACGATGCGACTAAGTTCAATCTGGATAGAGAGATCACGCTCACTGAAGTTGAGATCGCTTTAAACGAGCTGGCTAACGGCAAAGCGGCTGGACCAGATAAAATCCCACTGGAATTATATAAAATTCTTGGGGATCAAATAACCCCCCTTTTACTTGATCTCTTTCTTGGAGTGCAATATCATACAATTACTCCAGAGTCATGGAAGCAAACAAATATAATAATCTTTCACAAAAAGGGCAAACCACCTCAATCACCATCTTCATATAGGCCTATATCCTTGATCAACTCCGACTCAAAGCTCTATGCTAAAATACTTGCAAATCGGCTGAGTAGGGTTATCGAGCACCTTGTGTCCCCCTGGCAGCACGGCTTTATCCCTGGCAAAGACACCACAGACCATACGCGGAGAGCCATAACCCTATTTGACATTATGGGTGCCACGGGGGGGCAGATGTCGATGATCCTCCTCGACGCCGAGAAGGCATTTGATCGGGTATCATGGCAGTACCTCTGGAACATTCTGAAAAGTAAGAACTTTGGTAACAACTTCATTAATTCCATTAAAGCTATATACTCCAACCCCATAGCCAAAATCACCATAGGTAGCAATGAATCGGAGTTTATTAAGGTGCAAAGAGGTACGAGGCAAGGGTGCCCATGCTCCCCGGCTCTATTTGCCCTGTATATCGATCCCCTTATTCAAAAGTTATTAATGTCACCTGCAATCCAACCAGTCATTACCGGGTCTTTTTCTACGAAAATTATGGCATATGCTGATGATGTCGCTGTTATTACTACAAATCCCTCTGAGGCAATTCCCGAAATCGAGGCAATTACTCAGGCATTCGGGCTTTATTCAGGGTACTCTTTGAACAAAGACAAAACGATGGTACTAGCCACTAATAATACACATTACGAAAGTGTATTCAGGGTAAAACAAGCTACATACCTAGGAGTATGCCTCTCTACGGAAGTAAGCAAAATTAGCGATTTAAATTACTCCCCTCTTGTTGACAGAATTAAATTAGATCTTAGAAGGATAGATAACCTACATTTGTCAATAATTGGTAGGACCAACTATGTTAAAATGAACTTATTTCCACGGGTACTATATTTTTTTAGAGCAATCCCGGTATTACCGGGAGAACAGTTTATTAAGAGTATTAATTCCCTTATATCGAAGTTTATTTGGAGCTATGGGAAAATTAGGCGGGCTCTCCCTCTGCTGGCGCTACCTAAAGACAGGGGCGGTCTTGCTATACCAAATTTAAGATTATATTTTTGGGCAACATTAGTGCAATATATGGACCCACTGTTGACCGCGAAATCCGGGCCAGTAACCACTCCAGCTCTATATATTCCATCGATATACGAGCTTAGTTTGGGGGAGAAATATAAAGGGCTATTTCTAAGACAGGTGGAACCATCATATTACAAAAAAATTAAACTAAAGACAGTATTGGATGCGCGAGCAGTATGGAAATCTATTTGTAAACATATGGAAATTCCCACTTTCACGAAGTATACGCCACTATGGCACTGCAAGATTATTCCCCCCATTTTTAATGACACAAGATCCAAGAGGTGGGAACATCTTGGAATTAATACAATAAGTGACTTTTTTGGTCATAGCATTCCATCATCTTTTGACTCCTTCCAAGAAAGATACAATATTCCAGCCTGCGATTTTTTGAAATATTATCAAATATCATCCACCATCTGCAATATTACCCCAAAAATCTTACTAGATAATATACCCTTATTGGATAATATAGGGAAACATTCTACAAGAATTGGGGTCTTATATCAGATGTTCTTGACCAATACTGCAGACGACCTCGAACGTACGGAACAATCCTGGGCCTCGAAACTAGCAAACCCTAATGTAGATATTGATCTCTCATTAGCTCTATCAGCAAAGTTTTTCATAGCCTCTAACTTAAAGGCCCAATATTACAAAACCATATACAATTTATACTATACACCAGCAAAACTATTCGCTTGGGGGTTAAGAATTAACGACAACTGTCCTAGATGTAAAAAACCGCTTGCAAATCTCTTGCATATGTTTTCCGAATGTCCGTCATTGGCAATAATTAAAACTATGATATTAGAATACTGGGCCCAAATTTTTGGGCACCAGGTAAGAGACTCCACAACGTTACATTTATTAGGCCATGATGAATCCCTGGGTCACAATAGGGAAGAACAGGCAGTACTCTTCCTCGGGTATGCTGTATTTCGGATAATATTGGCAGCTAGATGGAAAGACGTAGAGCCCCCTACCTTTCAAATGTGGCTTAGTCGATTTATGGCTATTTATAAACAGGAAATTGCAATCTATGCCACAAGGGGTAGGAAAATGAAGGCAATAGGCAAACAACTGTGGGAGCCCATTAATAAATGGTATGTCGCTGAGAGTGTAAATCTCGATCTGAATGTATGATCTGTTTTGTTTTAATGTGCCTCCTTTCACTATACATTTCCCTTTTACGGATTATACGATTTTATGCTTTGATGGTTCAAATAATGCTCCAAATTGACTCGGATGAAATGTATATAAACTTTTTTTTCTTTTTTTTGATTGTCTCTACTCTAACCCAATTATAATACCTATAATTGGTGAAAGATTATATCCAAGAAATTATATATACTGTAACATAAGATCGGTATTTAAAAAGTATCCTGTATTATTTGTTTTGATTTATCTATGTTATTTGTCTGAATTTGCCAAATAATTTGCCAAAAAAAAAAAAAAAAAAAAAGGAATTTAAAACGCTAATTATGCCAAGACCATTATAATTTCCATAGACTAAAATCATTTCATTTCCCTGCCTGATTCAATTACTACATTCCATATTGTCTCCTAATACCCAGTGCTACTTTAATGAAACTCGTCATTGCAGAAAAAACAGTAGAATTTTCCAATAGTTGCAAACACTCATATCCCTCTAGGCAGTGCTTAATTTGTAAAATATTAAGTCCAGGTGCTCAAATTTTTGTAAGAGGCTACTCCCACTTTCCCCAGCTCCACCCTCTTCCTTCACTGGCCCCACCCCCTTACTCTATCGGCTCTATCGGCTCCACCCACATCCTCAACTGGTACTGCTGAAAGGCAGATGTAATAACCGATCTGAATTTCAGCAAGGGAGCCTTCCTCAAATAAGGTTTTGTTAGGAGGTTCCTCTAACCCAGTAGCACTTTTTAAAATGATGAAGACAAAAGTGCATTTGAAGTACAATTTTGGAACAAATTGGCTAAAGTGACAATGGCATCACTGAAGTGGTATGATTGTGAAAAATTCAAGCATCACACAAAGAACAAGCATAGCAATGAGCCTTGAAAATTCCGGCGCAGGTGGTGAGGGTGTGGTATGTAAGCAGTGGGGCATTTTGGGAACAACTGTTTCAGAAATATTACTAAAACATGCTGTGGTAGCGCTCTGTCAATTACTGACAGCACATTTTCCATTCAAATTGCCAAAAAATCCCACTGACAAGCAGATAAAATGATGTGCCATTCAAACAATAATCAATGGAAATTGGGCTTTAGAAAATATTTACAATTTACAGATCACTAAGTAAGGTGTCTAGATTAATTTTGCTCCTATTACAATCATTGTTTTCATCACACTTCAGAATTACAAAGTAATGTGGTTCACTTCTCGAAATGATGATATACTTTTGAAATATTTATGCAGTTACTTTACAGATAGGTTGTTTTACAAAAGCCACTGAGTTTACAATCACAAAAATAAAAGTAAACACCACTACCCACATATGAATGAACAGCACGTTGTCAGATGAGATAGCCTGCCATTTGACCTGTCTTTGAAAGTCACAGCAAATGTGACAAGATGAAAAGAAAACAATGTAAAGACATTATATTGTCCATTCCCCTATTTGAACTCTACCCCTATTCGTTGGGAGTTGCTGCAGCAGCATTCACACCCCTATTTCCAGTACCTATGGCCCAGGCCAGAAAGCATGGAAATGGCACACACAGAAAGCATGGAAATGGCACACACTAAGTTCAGACAATGCAAACTTAGCAGGGTCTACTCACTACCACGAGTATGCTCTGCCTGTGCCACCCTCTACCCTCCTGGCCCGACGATACTGGCGAAAGTGTCACACTGTCTTGGTCCAAAACTTGAGATCACTCTTCCTCAGAACAGAAGCACCCAGGGAGCCCTGTGCACGTGTGCATGGCAAGGGGTAGCCAGCAAGAGATTACATATCGGAAGGGAGGGGCTCCTGCATATTGCAGAGAGGAATTACTGGGGGCTTCTGATACACATTCGCATATTATTTAAAGCTTATGCTCTGTGCAAGCATAAGCATTATAAAATATGCAAATGCATGCCATGGTGATGGTGAGGGCAGAAGCCACAGGGAGAAGGCAGACCAACCACACTAGAGCAGTCAAATTTGTAGCGCTTAGGTGCTACCCAATTGAATGACGCCCCATAGGGATGAGGTGATGTTTATTTTAAAAAGGAAAAAAACTAATGCAGGGTCACAGTGGCCTTCTGATTTTGTTACTGTAACAAAGCCAGCCCCCTGTTTCAGAAATGGCCCCCGACCTTTCAGCCTCCTGGGTGTCTGCCCGGTACCCTGCATTCAAGTGTGATTGCTTGTCAGTCACAAGTTACAATACCGGCAGCTTCAGTAGACGAGCTCATTGCTGCAAGGCCTCTCAGGTGCATTCCCTCTGCTCTACTGGTTCCTTCCCACTGAGCTCTGCACCCAGACGTGGCACACTCCAAATAAATCACCTTCTTTACCAACAGTTTAAACCAACCCCGCAGGGGTCTGCTGCTGGCGGAATGCTCACAAAGGCTGCACCGCAACCCCTCACTTCTGCACTCAAACCGTTTTTTAAGGCAGCAAAACAGCCATTCAGGTAATTCAGAACATGTGTAAACTGCTGATCTTAAAGCTTGGGACACAACATCATAAAACGAGAATATCTATAGTCTGCTGGTTAGTGTAAAGGTTGCCTTGCTGTTAGTGACGACAGGACACAGCTTTGTAGTTCAAGGGATTTATTCTCTCTTGTATAATGCTCAGAGAGCGCCGAGCCGATAACTGCGGGCTCCGGCACCCGCGCTTCTAACCCTGGATGCGCGCGCATCCACAAAATGGCTGGCGGCGCATTGCGTCATCACGCAACGTGAGTCAGCTAGAGCGCTGACATTACATATCTCCCCTTTTTTCTACCAATGAAACAAACATGAAAACTTACAGTCCATCGCTCATATCATAGTCCTGGAACCTGGATGGTCTCACCACCGCTCTCCCCCTTCGGGTATACCTTACCGGGGTGGCTGTAGCTTCTCTCTCCTGAGTCTCTCCACTACCTTCTCCAGGGCTCAGTTCAGCTGGGCTCCCCGTAGATCTCCTTACACACCTCTCCATCTCCATTCTGGGGGTACTTCTGCTGCCCTGCTCCTTGTTCAAGTCTCCCTCTTCCGTGTCCACCTCCAAGTTGGAGAGTTCATTTTCTTCATTGGGCTCCACTGCCCCTTCCAGCTCCTGCTCACCATGGCTCCACTGTAATATTTTATTGCATCTCGCCATGCGGTCTTGAGACCATACATTGCCATCGCTTAACAGGGCAGCTCTATCATACACCTCCTTGACCTGAAGGGGTCTACTGTATTTGCTGTCCCCCTTCCTTTGCATTACCGCCAACTTGACTCTCACCCATTCGCCTTCCTCTAATCCAGTGTCTCTCACATTCTTTTGTAAGTTATAGTACTTGGCGTAGGCAGCTTGTGCTCTCTCTAAGTTCGCCTGAACCACTGCCGGGGACCATTTGTTGGTTATTGTTTTCTCTTTCCACACTCGGTTGTCGTGAAAGGATCTCGGCCCCTCAGGATTTGGAAGGGGCTATACCCTGTTCCCGTGGGGGTGATTCAGTACGCCCAGATCATTTGCCATATTTCTTTCTCCCAGTCCTTGTCACTCATTATAGCCGCTTGCACAGATCCCATCACAACCCGGTTAAAGCGTTCTACTAGTCGTTACCAGCCGGGTGATATATGGAGGTGTGTTTGAAGAGGATGCCATTCCTCTCCATTAATTTAGTCAATTTTTCTGAGGTGAACTGAGGACCGTTGTCGCTCAGAATGGATTTGGGAATGCCTTCTCTCACGAACGTATCATTCAGAAACCTTATAATGGTCTCTGTGTCCATTACTTCTTCCACCTTCACTTCTGGCCACTTGGAGTACATGTCTATGAGGACACACGCATACTTCTGGGTTCCTTGTCCATCCAAGATCGGGCCCAAGATATCAATAGACAGCTCTTCCCACGGGTTCTTCGGGGAGTCAAATTTCCCCAGAGCAGGTCTCAAAGCTTAAGCGTTTTGTCCGCTCCTTGGCACTGGATGCATTCCCTGACATATCGTTCAGCTTGCAAGTCCATGCCTGGCCACCAGTATCCCTGTTTGGTCCGTAGTTTTGTTTTTCCGATCCCCAGATGTCCTTCGTGGAGTATCACTAGTAGTCCCTGAACGATTCCTGCTGGGGGGATGACCTTATCATCCACTGACAGTTCCTTCCTGACCTCATAATACTTCCGTAGATTCTCGCTAAGGTGTTTCTTTTCTGGCCAACCATTCACTATGCACTCCTTCACTTCCTGTATGACCTGATCTTCCTTATAGGCTTCGTCCCACTCTTGGTTGCTAATGACCCTCTCCTAGTCATCCATCAAGGCCACCATTTCCTCCCCACCTTCTTTGTCTTCTTCTTCCGTCTCCATGGCCGCCACCCTACTCAAGTAATCTGCCACTTTATTCCGACTGCCCGGGATATATTCCACATCGTATCTGTATTCCAAAAGCTTCAAGGTCATCTTTGAAATTCTGGGTGCGGCACTGGCATGCCCACTTGAGGTGAGTACTTTCACCAACGGTTTGTGATCAGTCTTCAACTGGAATTGTGTTCCCCATAGGAATTGTCGGAACCTTGTCATTGCCCACATCACGGCCAACATCTCCTTTTCTATGACGCTGAACTTTTTCTCCGTGTCACTCAGTGTGCGAGATGCAAAGCTCAATGTCTCCACCACTCCGTGTCCTGCATCAACACGGCACCTAGTCCCTTGTCACTGGCATCAGTCGTGAGCACTGTTCTCCCTTGGGAATCGTAACCTTGCAGGGGCACTGCACCTACCACATCCATCTTTATGCTTTCAAACTCCCTCTGTGCTTCTTCCGTCCAGCTGAACATTGTCTTTTCTCTCGTTAATTGTCTCATGTGGTGGGTTTTTGTTGCGAAATGTTGAACAAATTTACTATAGTATTCTGCCATGCCTAAAAAGGACCTGACATCTTCTTGCTGGTGGGGGGTGGCGCGTCGCAAATAGCTTTCACGTTCTCAGTCTTGGGCGTGATTCCTTGCACTCCAATTTCATGTCCTAAGTAGGTCACTGATTCCATACCTAGGTGGCATTTATCCCACTCTGCAGTTAGGCCTTTTTCCTCCAGCACTCTCAGCACTGTAGCAAGTTTCCCGTCGTGGTCTATCCTGTATCGCCCCATCACTAGGATATCATCCTGAAAGTACTGGATGCCGTCCATGTTCTTAAACAATATGGTGCATCAGTTTTGGAAACACGGCATACAGCGGAACTGGTAGCATCCGAAGGGGGTGATGAATGACGCCAGCCACCTACTCTCCGGGTGTAACGCGATCTGGTGGTATGCTGAGGTTAAGTCAATGGTGGAGTACCACTTTATTCCTCTTGTTTTGGCTAACATTTCTTCAATCCGTGGCAAGGGAAACTTCTCCACTACGATGTTCTTGTTTAGTTCATGCAGGTCTACGCAGAGCCTGACCTTCCCGCTGGGTTTCATCACCACCACCAGTGGTGCCAGCCATTCGGCACACGTGATTGGTTCGATTATGCCCTTTTTCTCCAACTCCTGCAGTTCTACCTGCACCGCGTCTCTCACAGCGAGGGGCACATTCCTCACCTTGTGGGACACTGGTTCTACTCCTGCTTTGAGTAAATTCTTGTGCGCAAACTTCTCTAGTTTCCCCACTTTGCCTCCGAACACCTTAGGGTACTCCCTCTTCCATCTGTCCAGCTCCGGCCATCCTTCTGGTTCAGTGAGTAAGACCTGAACTTCTCCTCCCGGGTCCAGTTTGATGCCCAGGTCACCCTGGTCCATCCACCCCAGTACAGATGGTCCTTTTTCCGAGACGTACAGCTTGCAGTGTGCACTACGTCCTCTAAATTCGAATTTTAATGGTCTAAACCCCACCATGGGTATGCGGTCTCCATTGTATGTGACGGGCCTTATGTCCGGCCGTTCTAGCTCTGAGCCCAAGTGTGGTCTAAATGTCTCGTTCCACACCGCCCTCTGGACTATTGTGTAGGGCGAACCCGTATCTGCCACAATGCCTATTGGTACACCACCAATTGTCATGTCCAGCACCGGCTTGCTCGATCTCTTGGTATCCACGCATAGCATCTGGTCGTAAATGCAGAGTACCGTGTCCTCTTCCTCGTGGTTGCTCTCCTCTGGGTCTTCTTGTCCTTGGTCTACATATTTTACCACGCTCCTGGCTGACTTTCTACGGCACACCTTCTCGTAATGCCCTACAATCCCGCTGAACATACATTTGGCGCGAAACGCAGGATATTTCCTGTCATAGGCCTCATGCGCCGTGCTTCCACATCGGTAACAGGCCTTCTTGCTGCCTCCCGTTTGTTTTCCCGGTGGGCCTGGATTTCCCTGCCACCTGTTCGGTCCTTTCTGTGGGGTTCCCTTGTTCCTGCTGTCTCTTCGGGGCTCCTCCTCTTCTAGTCTGTTCACCATAGGTCTGACCAACGTCTCTTTCTTCGCCGCCTCCGTGCATCGTCGTGCCAACTCCGCTTTCTTCACTATTGCCATGACTTCCTTCAGCGTGGCATCCCCACTGGCCCATAATTTATCTTGCACGGCCTTACTTGTGGTGTGCATCACAATTTGGTCTTTAATGTACTCATCTTGAAATGTATCGTACCTGCATGTGGATGCTAGTTTCCTTAATGCCGCCACATACTCTTCCACCGATTCCCCAGCTTCTTGCTTTCTCTGTTGAAAATTGTATCGATCAATTGAGACACATACTGCTGGTCTGTAGTGTTCATTTAATTCTTCAATTGCGTGGGCATAGACATCGTTGTCGGTATCTGCTCGTTGTTTAGGTACTAGGTTTTTGAAAACTCTGATCCCCTCCGGGCCCAGGTTGTGTAACAGTATCCGTTTCTTCCTTTTACTTGTAAATTTCTCCTCATTTTCATCCTCTAGTACTTCAATAAAGTTATCGATGTAGTCTCTCCAGTGTTCCCACCTCATAAGGGGTTCTCCTGGCTTGGGCAGGAATGGTACGGGCGCCGTAGCAGAAGACGCCTGTGCGCACATGGTTTCGCGCCTTTCAGGCGGTGAGGTCCCACTTTGGCCCTTGGGACTGCCTGGTGCGCTGTCTACCTCCTGCTTTTTAGGTTGAAGCTGGGGACGTTTTGTCTCTTCCCCTTCACTCTTCCCTGAGGTCGCCAGTGCTCCTGCCCCTAGGGTGTATTGTTGCTGTGGGGGGGTGTCCCTTGCATTCTTACCCCGCTGCGTGCCCTTTCTGTCCTTCTCTGTGCCCTGTCTGGCTCCCTCTGTGGGTGTTGTAGGCTCTGTCGCGCTCTCTGATATCCCTCTTTTGTGGCTAGACTGTGGCTCTCTCAGGCACCTTGTGATGGTCTGATGGTTGCATCTGCTTGGGTTCAGTGCTCGATGTTTCCGTTTTTTTTTCTCTTTTTTTTTCCTTTAATCCGACCTCGTCGCCATTGTAAAGGTTGCCTTGCTGTTAGTGATGACAGGATACAGCTTTGTAGTTCAAGGGATTTATTCTCTCTTGTATAATGCTCAGAGAGCGCCAAGCCGATAACTGCGGGCTCCGGCACTCGCGCTTCTAACCCTGGATGCGCGCGCATCTACAAAATGGCGGGGGGCGTGTTGCGTCATCACGCAACGTGAGTCAGCTAGAGCGCTGACATTACAGTTAGGCGTCATAAAATGTATGGATTAGTAGAGAGGGATACCAACATATTAATTCCTACAGATTTAACTCTCAGTAGCAATTTACCTGCCTCCCACCCGATCACGGATTGGTCTCACTCTGATTCAATTTAAAGTCAAGCACATACAAAATTAAACAAACTGTTTTGGAGGGGCGCACAGTAGGAAAGAGTCACTGTCGTAAGATGAAAACGTCATACAAATGTGTTGTTATGAAAAGCATGCACATTAATCCACTGAGCTATTCACACTATATTAACATAGCGTAATGTTTCTCAGCAATACTTGGTTTAGAACATACAAGCCAAAACTTGCATGCAGTAAAAAAATATAGCCCGGAAGTGAGGAATAGTTAACGGGTCATCTCTAGGGCACAACAAAACTAGTTGTCTCCAAGGAAATCTCCATTATTTCAGCTTAGCTACTATGAATGACGGGGCATTATTCCCAGGAGGAGCGACGTGGGTACAAATTAATTTCACTTAACCTGGCTGGCATTAAACTGTTATGCCCGGCAAGCTCAAGAAAAAGCAGAATTACTTACTGCTTTCATTAATCTGATTCCGAGGCCTGCAGCCAGCTGCTGCACTGCACAACACGCTGCTGCACTGCACAACACGCAGCTGCCTGGTTCAACTGAACGGACTGACTCAGTGCTGGTGCGACGTGCGTGTGTGCGTCATGATAAGGAGGGAAGCGTTAAAACGTTACGCTGCCGCACACAGGACCAAATCCTGCCCTGTCAGTGGCCCACCCAGTGCAACACTGACTGAAGGCATGGATTTAATTCAGTGTGTAATATATCAACTGGCTCTTCACCGGAGACTGCAATGAAGTGCCGATATTGTGTGACACACGTTGCACTACGTGAATTGGCGCTCAGGTATGTCTAGACCCGGCCCTGATAACGAAGTGCCGGTGCTAAGCACCGGAAAGCACCGGCACAAATTAAGCACTGCCTCTAGGTATGTACATGGAGAGATATTTTTTAGTATTGGTCTCAAAAATCTCCTTCTCGGATCATCATAGAGTGTGCAAAAGAGTGTAAGGTGCATAGTGCTTTGGGGAGTACTGCTATCACAGGGACAGAAACAAAGGGTTTCCACCCACCCGGTTTGTCTTGGAAAAACAAGCAGAAAGTGCAATGTGCCAAGGCGAAATCTGGTTAAATAAAAACGCATCTGACAATTTGTAGAAAAAGATAGATAATACTGCTGATTAGACAATACCTTCCATTTCCTGCCAGGAAGCCTCACTTTGTAAAAGGAGAGACAGAACAAGCACACAGAAGTGCTCGTTGCTCTAACAGAATGATCGAGAGATGATGTGAAGCTCTTCTAAATGTGAGTGGTTCAAGTATACAGTCTGTTTCCGTGCTGCCTAATGCGAAGAAACTCATTTTGTCAAGATTGTGACAAGCCCCAGAGAAATACCACATTGATTAGAATGGGTTTTGACTAGTTGAGGAATGCCTCCATACGGAGTAGCAAATTGTCCCACTGAAAGCAACCGGTTTTGGGAATGAGCACGTAGATACTTTGTATAAGCATGTTTTAAGTAGCACGATAACCTGTGGCCATGAGCGGTGTAAAACTAACATTGCTGCAAACAGCGTTTCACCTAAAGACGAGAAACGTGGACTAACGGGCCTGTCATTTAAATTGGTAGGAAATGGCGTCCGATTCCTAATTGATGTATAAAACGAAAACGGATGACCAGACGGAGAACAGTGACACATTTGCGAAAAGAGGAAGCCACTTTAAAGTAAGAGGGGCGCAGAGTGCAGTCCTTGCTTTACTCTGATAATTATTTAACTGCTGAATCATTAATGTACCAAAAAAACTATATCTTCCAGGGCAATGTTCAGGCTTTCCGAATCATTTAAGGAAACAAGCACTGGAATGAAAACGCCCCAGTGTGAGGCATGAAAGTTATTTTTGGGAACACGCATGAAAATATTCAGTAAGTTTCAAATAAGCAAGTCATGGTAATAATCACACGAAATTTCAGACTCAATCACTTATACAGTTTACTGTAATATGTTTAGGTACCTGGCCATTGTGTCCCAAGTAAATGAACAAAGGTGCATAGCAAGTAAGCATGGGCAGATTTTGCGATTTGGCAATCTGCGAAATTGCGTATTTACGGATTTGCAATCCGCAAAATCCGCGAACTCTCGCGAATTTTGCGGATTCCTTTTTTTTTGTGTTCGCAAGTGTTTCTGCCATTTTGCAAGGGTTTTTTACCAGTTCGCAAACGCGAACTTACTTGTCGGGTAGCAACGGTCGCGACCATGTTGTTTCTACGTCTGGTTCATCACAGCACCCTCTGTTTCACCACTGCCACCCTCTGTTTCACCACTGCCACCCTCTGGCTCACCCATGCCACCCTCTGGCTCACCCTTGCCACCCTCTAGTTCATCACTGTAGATTATGGGGGGAAAAGCACACCTGCCCTGCCTCAACTGACATGAATGAATTAGGGGCTGATTAATGTGTCACTGAATTTGAACTTCCAGGCTGGCACCTGCTTCCTTATCTGTAATTGCTTTCTGTTGCAGTGTAATTTTTTTAACAGGACCTTTGTTGTATACTTGTAGCTATTCTCTGAGCCTGTTGTGAGGGTCAGAGCAGGGTCATAGAATAGTTGCAAGTAGGCAACTGAACTCTGAAGGGGCCCCTCAGGAAGCACTACAGGGAATGGTTACTAATGATAAGATTGAACTTTTGCACCTGCTGAGTGCTTTCAGTTTAGCAAAAATCCAAATATCCAGCAGCATCCACAAAAAGTAATCTTTCCAGGTCAAGATCCAAATCAAAGTGACCAGCACTTGAAGAAAGCACTGGGAGGAGCCTGCTGGACAGGAACAGGAAGTTGGAGACTGTGGGGCACTTCCTTCCTTCCACCCCCCCCAAAATGGACTCCTTGCAAAAATAAAGTGCAGACAAATGTCAACCTGTGGAGTTATTCTGATAAAAATCATAATTTTCAAGGTTTATGCTGCCTGCTGGTGGATTTCTTGTGCGAAATTGCAAATTTTGCAATCTCGCAATTGCGAGATTGTCGCTGCCCGCCGCATCTACGTGTTCGCAAGTGTTTACTCCCGCGATGCGTGATCACGGGCCTTTATGACGTACTCGCGTTGCCAAACTCTCGCTGTGCAAGGTGGCAAGCCGCGATGACGTCGACAAACTCCCGCGGGATCCCGCAGCAAGATCCAAAATGGCGCAGCACACGCAAACATGGAGAAAAACAACTCTGCAAACGCTAAGTGAACGCTGCGCGCCGCAAAATTGGATAGTATTCTAGTTGGCAAGTGCGACCAAGCAAAAAATCCGCTTTGCGCGGATTTACGAATTTTCGGCAAATTCGCGAGAGTTCGCGGATTGCGAATTTGCCCAAAATCCGCAAAATCCGCGAGCGGAACGGATTTTACGCCCATGCTTAATAGCAGGTGCTAGTCACCTTTACAAACATCAGGTACATAAACTGTTGGTAAGAATGTAACACATATAGAAGGGAAGTGTGGTAATAGACTTTTAAATTGTGGTGTTGGTTCTCTTTACCCTCCCCTCTTATTTCATTAAAAACATACAGATTACACCATGGTTCACACCTGACGATAATCCCCAAACCTATAGGGGGATTGGAATCGCGTCAGCTTTTTTCCTTTCAACCTCTGAGGTAACCAGATTGTGTTGGACTCTTGCGAGGGTTTATCAACAAAAAATATACCCGTAGAGAGAACAAAAAGATTAATTTCCCGTAGCGAGTCTGCTTTTGTATTTTGAAAAACAAAAAGTGCAAATAACCTTAGCATAGGCAGGCTGATTATTAACAATATTAACTGGTGTAATTATGTGAGTCTTAATGTATTGACATTTTTTTAATGTTTTTGTAGCTAATGTATTTAGCAGAAATTTCTTTGTTAGATTAATTATTTTCTGAAAAATGAAATGTGTAACCTTGAATGCATCAAAGAAAAATAATGTTGCTTGAAGATGATTTAAATATATTACAATTCAGAAAGTAAGGTATAATATCTGAATGTATTGTATCCAAAATCTGCTGAATAAAAAAGCAGTATTGTGAACTGGAGGCCAGGTAATTTCCCTTTTTCATAAATCTATTACATCCTACCAGGCCCCCGTAATGGATGTGACCCCTATGTTTTGAAACGATCAGACAAAAAGGCACATTTCGGGCCAAGCGCCTCTTGCTGAAAATGTTTCACATGTGCCCAGTCCCCGTATTGCTTCTTGATTATGCCTTTGGCATTTACAGGGATATTAGTCAGGTTTTCATAAAACTCACCCAGCCCAATATCATAAAATCTTTCCTTCCCATACCGAAACCAGGGAATAGTTATCCCCTTATCAAGGTTAAGGCAGTCTTCCATATTTTTTCTAGTAAACTGTAGTTCTTCTTTCATCCAAATTTTAGACCATAAAAGCAAAGGGGCAGAGCTAATACGATCCTCCAGGTAATCCAACCCTATCTCTCGTTCTCGTTGAGAGAAAGAGGTGGCTGTACTGATTGGGATCATCAATAAGCGGTTTATGAATTCATTTTCTACCACTTGTAACCAGCGACTTTTTTGATGCCCCCCAAACCTCTGCCCCGTATGATGCCACCGATGCACATTTTGCATTATATAGAGTAACAAGCTGTGGCACCGGCCTTTGACCTAGCTTACGAGCAAACCTAAAAAGCCCCTCCACTACTCTTTTAGTTTGTTGGGCCCTCATTGTAATTTAAAAATCCCATGTAAGATCCCTGCTGAACGTATTACTTAAATATGTAAAGTTTTCCACCCTTTGACCGGTTTGCCTCTGACATTAAAACTCCTAGATTTTGCATGTTTTGGACTACAGACCATTATATAAATCTTTGAAAAGTAAACCTTTAAGTCTAACGTCGACATATAATTTGTAAAGGCGTCCAGGGAAATTTGTAAGCCGTTCGCTGTCAGCGACATAAGAACCGTGTCGTCTGCGTACGAAAGTAACGCAAGCAGTTGCCCCTTGACTTGGGGGAAATCAATTTTCTGCCTTAACAGGAAATCCTCCAAACCATTTGTGTATACTAAAAAGAGGAAAGGGGCTAAAATGCACCCATGGCGCACTCGTTCTGTTGAAGCAATAGGTTTTGTTCTTTCCCCGTGAGTGCCAAATCTTATTGAGACAGAGGTGTTCGAATGTAATCTGTTTAAGAGCTGAATTAATGCATTTTCAAAACCCATCTCTGCCATCAGTACCCACAGTTCCCTTCTGTTGACAGTGTCAAAGGCACTTTTTGACAAGTCCATGAAGGAAAGGTGAACAGATCCACTCTTTGCCTTCATGTACTTGCCCGTGATCAAGGACAAATTCAGACACTGTTCTGTAGTTCCCAATACTTTACGAAATCCATATTGCGTTTTGAAGATGACCCCCCTACCAATGGCCCATGTCTCCAGTCGTGCCAGGAATACCTTGGCCAGTACCTTCACCATGGAATCGATTAGTGAAAAGGGCGTAGAGCAGGTGGGGTCATCTCTATTCCCTTTTTTTAACACCGGGACAGCTATAGCCTCTTTCCACGACAGAAGGATTGGTCCAACAATAATGGGTTTAAAAACAGGTTGGTCCACAGGGGAGCCCAGAGATTTACAGTCAACGTAAACAAAAGTCCAATGGGACTCCATTCGTGCCTGGGGCCTTTCTACCTATTCCTTTTAGAAGTGCTTCCTCCACCTCTGCCACCTTAAGTGAACTGCTGTGTTCCATTGCTTGTGCCATGTCAACTATTGGATCGTCGTGCTCTACAGCTAGTTCCCTACCATTTGGATTAAACATTGAAGTAAAATGTGTTTCCCAAGTATCACCCAGAATCTTGCACTCCACTTTCCCTACTTCCTCTGTAAACTGGGGGTGGTTAATAACTGCCCAGAAACTTTCAGTATCTTTTAGGGCACTAGCCCTCTCCAAGTCCTGCCAGGCAAAGTGCCTTAGTTCTTCTTTTCTGACTTTAATAGTGGTTTTATATAAACAACTCACCTGCTTTATATGTTCTCTATCTCGAGGCATTAATTTTAGGGCATTTATTAAGAACTTGTGCGCCCTGGAGCATTGTGCGTTGAACCAACTAAACTCCTGATGTTGTTTGGACTTAGCCTGACGTGTAAGTTTATTGGCTACGATGGAACTGAGTCGTTCAAAATTTATTACTAGTATGGCTGTGGAATGTCATGTTCTAGGCAAGCTAAGATCAAGTCATGATTTGATTGAATAATTTCTTCCTCAAATAGAATTGGGTTAATTTCCCCCCAGTTTATCCTCACACCCTTATTCTAGGTATATTCAATGCTACGGTTATCACCCACTACTGTTTTGGCTATAGCTTTAAACTTCGCTATTAGTGGGTTATGGTCGCTTACTAACTCAGGTTTTATAACAAAATCAAATACTAAGGAAAGGTACTCCTTGGAAATAAGCATAAAATCCATGGTACTTTCACTCCCCCCCCCTCCAACAAAAGTTGGACACCGAGCTACGGAGTTATTGGCTAAACTTTCCAGATTGTTCTCCACAATGACAATGTTCAGTGCCTCTCCCTGGGGGGTATGAATAAAATGTGCTAAAAGTTGATCATCAGTATCCCAAATACCACGTACTCTTTCATTACTATATTTGCACATGGTACAATTAAAATCCCCTACCCACAAGATACAAAAAGGTTGCCACTTCCCGGCAGCTATGGTAATTTCAGATTGTAAGGTTTCCATAACGTGAGTATCTTTGGGATCAAAGATATTATAGTACCAGTTTACAAATAGCGTTCTCTCCTGGAGCATGTTGACAATCATAATTAATTGGAACCACTGAGTGAATACTAGGCACTTAGCTTTTATGGACCCAAATCTATCTGACAGTAGGGTTACCAAGCCTGCCTTTGCCCTCCCCGAGCGTGAAGCGGTCGCGGGCACCGTAAATGCCTGGTAACCCTCAAGTTCTATACTATCTAACAACCATATCTCCTGTAGGCAGATTACGTCAAAATCCCTAATGTGGGCCAGCCAAACCTCGTCTGTAATTTTACTCTTAATGACTGCTATATTCCACGAGATTAGCATAATGGAATGAATGTAATAGCCCGTATCCCTACCTACTGCTGTAACTGGTAGTGTTGGTGTATTTACCAGAGGTGTTAGCAACAGGTCCTCCCCTGATTCTCCATTTTCGTGAATAGCTTTTACAACCATCATACATGGAGTTAAAAAACACGTATTTTTAACTCTTAAATCATCTGCACTCATGTGGGGATCCTCAGGTGAATTTAGAGGGCATTGGTCAATTTTGTTTATGATCCTCGATGTGGTTCTATTTATCTTGTACTTATTATCATCACTCATACACCCACTATATTGTGTAAGTAGTCAATCCACCTCATTAAGATCCTCAATAAGATCCCTAAGTGCCTCATACCTATTAAGATGGAAAATGGAAGGGTACACTAAAGTATCAAGGAGACGTCTTCCTTGCGTAGGCTAATGACCTGGTGTTATCAATTGCTTGGGAGGATAAAAGAAACCCAGGGGCCTTGCCCTGATATGATCAGTATGTGAATCTTTCATATTGTGCAGGGCATGATAGACGTAGTTTGTGTCATTAAAATGTAGAACAACACAGTCCCCGTCAATACTCTTCTTGGTTTAAACAATCCATTTCACACGCCTAGCCATAATGATGTGCCTAAGCCAGTTAACAGGAGATGGAATTTTTTTAGAGCACCAGTGGGCGGCTTTATCTATAAGGCTCTGGCAACTTTCTTTTTGATTATGAGGCAATCTTGGTACCCCCTCTAATATTAAGGTATATGGAGTGCTTTCTGGGGGCAGATGTAAACAATTTATTAACCCACTCCCCCCTAGAGAGTCAGTCTCATCAGGGTTATGCCTTTTATATAGAAATGGTGTCCTATTCTTTACACTAGGGTGGGATAGACTACGAGGCTTGACATCGTGACCTACATTATGGCTCTGCATGATACAATTATCATGTAGAGTTCGATTGTCACTCGACTCAGATCGAATATTAGTATTAGTATTTCCTGTCAATCTTATGCAATCGGAGTGTGGAGTGATGGTCCTATGTTTGACTGGGGCATTGCTGGAGATAGTCCCTTACGATATACCCACTCCCTGTGTTTCTCTGCCACCTCTAACTAACCCCCTTGCGGGCGGACCTTTCTCACTCTTAGTGTATATTGAGGTTTCGTCTACTGGACCTAAGGCGTTGCAGGTAATAGCAAACTGCTCCTCAATGTTAGTTAATCTTACAGATATCGTTGCCATAGCCTCCTGTACTAATTTGCTCAATTTCTCAGTAATGATATCTAAATATGACTGACCCCCATACAGTAGTCCCCTGGTCAATGGTTTAGTTGCATTCCCTACGTCGACGCTTTGTGCCTGTTTGGGTCTTTTGGTCTTGGGTGATTCAGTGTTGATCTTTTTACCAGTCCAAACTCTTTCAGTTTGTTTCCTCTTGCCTCCATTCAAGGTCAAATTATCATGCACCGCTACTATAGGGCAAGGACTTACTTCCTTGTTACATGAGCTATGTGTTTCTCCCTGTATAAATACGGTAGCACTGGGGATTATTGGTGCTTGGTAAATATCTACTGAAACCAAACAAGTGTCGCTATTTTGGAGCAGGAGGTGAGTGTCCGGCACTAGTTCTGTCGTCGTTGGCAGTGAAAGTCTGCGCTCTGCAACGCCTTCTTCAGAAAACGATCAAGAGTTGTACCGATTGGTTTTACTGTTGGGGCAGGCTTTCGTTTTCCCATGCTGCGTTAGTCTGTATTTTCTAGGAAAATGTCAGCAGTAAATTTTCAGCGGCAAAAATAAAAAAATTAAAAAAATCAGGGGCAAATTATCTGAAACAGGGCATTGAAAATAATACCAAGAGGAATGGCCCTGCCCAGCCTCCTCCTGGCGATGCGGGAGGCTGGTGGTAGCTTTAATGCGCCTCCTGGCGCAAAAGCAAAGGGGTCACGGGAGGCCGCTCGGGCAGCTGGAGGTTGTAGTCCGGTGTTAGCGTAAAAAAGGGGAGCCGTTCCCCTCATGGCACTGGTCTCTCAACTAGCATGGGAGCGACTGTCTCAGGGACGCCTCCAAACTAGAAGGTTTTTCCGAGGGCGGTGGGCTTCAGGGAACCGTGTGCGTACAGTGGACCCCGACTGCTGCTGGGACACACACTAAAGTGCACAGGCGGTCACTGCCAGCCTCTTATATCCGAGGGCTCCACCGATTGCTGCTTGCTGACAGTCCCACCTAGGGCAGTGTGTCTGTCTGAAAGCTGTTCACTGCCTCACTAAACTTGTGCAGTCTCATTTCCGAGTGACAGGGACTCTCCAGGCTCCTGCACACTATTCCGCAGGTCCAACTCCCTGCATTTGAGGGAAGGGTCCGCAAGCACGGTGTTCACTGCCTCCGGGATATCGCTGAGTGTCTCTGCAAAGTACCTATCCCAGTTCTGGCGCTCTCTGACGGGCCCTTCCTAGAGCCCCTGTCCCTGCTCGGAGCTTGGAACCCCTGTCCAGACTGCAGCCTCTATGGTTCTGTACAGTAGTCACTGCTCCCGCTCACCGCTGAAATCGCTGCTCACCTCTGAAACGCAGCCGGGGGTAGAGCTCCACCTCCACTCCTGCTGAAACTGCTGCGGGCCGCGGGCTGTGAGCTGCGGGTTGCAGGTTACAGCTGCCACGAGATACCCTGGGCAATTCTGGGCAGCTCCTAGGCGTAGGACGCTTAGTGGTCCCCCCTGATTGATGGCGGTCTCACGGAGCGCTATGTGAGCGATGAGCCTCTCCCCGCTTGAATGACTCGAATGGCGGCGGCCGAACTCCCACATATACCACTTTGCATTACTTTTGGCCTGAATATGAGTCTGGTGGTCCACGGACCACCAGACTCACTGTGGCGCGGCGGTCTTCCGACCCCCCTACTACAACTAGGGCAGTCAGACCGCCATTGCACCACTGCAACCGCCAGGGATTAGAGATCCCTGGCAGTGGTGCAGCAGTCTTGAGACCGCAATATGCTTGGCGGGACTGCACGAAACCTTACTCAACTTCATCTCTCACCACCTCTCTCACGTGCCCTTCTCTGTTACTTTCTGTGACTACATACACATCACTTGTGATCCACTCTCCCTACCTCATCTCTCTCTAGCTGCTCCCTCACTGTACCTCATTATTCTTTCTTAGTCTGATCTCCCTGTATCTCTCCTTCGTCTACTTAATTTCTTGCTCAACCTAATTCCTATCTTTACCTGACCTCTCTACTGCTCTCCATGTCTCTACAACCTTACCTCTCTGTACCTCTCTCTCATCCCTTTCTCTATCTCACCACTCCCCCTCACCTCTCTTTCATTTCTCTCTTGACCTCACATCTCCCTCACTTCTTCCCTATTATAGTCCCCTTGTACTTTCTCTTTCTCTTCCTCCCCCTTCTACAATTTGGAATGTTCCAAGTAGTTAAGATGTTTTAGAATTTTGAAGTGCAGTTTGTTGGCCCTGTGGGGCGGGACTAAGGCCACTGCAGGAAACTAAAAAAATACATTTGAAGATAATTACTTACCTTTGTTTCACTTCTTCACTCACTACCCCACCTCTCTCCCTCACTACCTAACATATTGCTCTTGATATACCTCACTTTTAGTACACAACCTCAGTTCTCTACCTCTCCTTTCTCTTGTTCTACCTCTATTCCTTTTCACTCACCTCTCCAATCATCACCCCTTTCTGGCTACCTTTATCCCTATATCTCAATCAAGTCCTCTCTTTCATCTTTTCTCTCTCCCTCTGATCTGTCTCTCTCTCTCTCTGTATCTCTCTCACAGAAACACATATCTTTCTCTCTTTACAACTCACCGCTCCAACTCAACAATCTCTCTCAACCATTTTCTTTATAGATCTCTTTGCATCCCAGTCTCATCGGGTCAGAACTCTTAACCCCTGTATGCTATACACTACATTTCCTAACTTAACTTAATCCCATCTTTACCTTTCTCTCTTCTGTACTCTCTTTACCTCACCCATTTTTCAATACTTCTGTCATTTTACTATCTCTCTCTCTTTCTTGCATCCCTTTGTTTTTCCGCAAGTCTCTCTGCCTAGGTCTACTTCTTGCTGCCTTCACCTCTCTCTAATTCACCTCTTTTTCTATATTAGCTCTCTC
The DNA here is from genome assembly GCF_964261635.1 of Lissotriton helveticus. NCBI lineage: Eukaryota > Metazoa > Chordata > Amphibia > Caudata > Salamandridae > Lissotriton > Lissotriton helveticus. The sequence goes on from NC_136072.1 coordinate 999,978,290, forward strand.
CTACCTATACCCGTTTGAGTACTGTTCTACTCTTCCTCTCTATGCATTTCCTACTCCCTATCTCTGTCTCTCTCTACCACACTCTGAAACATTGCTTATTTCACTATCTCTTTTTTCTACCCACATCTGATCTTTCTACATCTCTTTATATTTCCTTCTAGATACCTCACCTTTCTCTGTTTACTTTACTTTTCTTCCTACCTCACACATCTTACTACATTCTCTACTTCTCCCTCTACTTCACACTTCTTGCTGTAAAGTTGTCTTTATATCGCTGTCCATCTCTTAAATCCTGCTTAGTCCCATTTATCTTACTCTAAGGAGTTAAAGGTAACTGTTTAGCCAGAGAAGGGCACACATATATAAAGTAGAAGAGGGACAAGGCAGAAGATATTCAATATTGATTGGCATCACAAGGGTATGGATGAGCTGAAAAAGGGTAATACATTCAAAGTTCTTCTTTCGCAGTACAAAATATTTTATCGAGATTTTTAAATTGAAAATGACAATACATAAAAGAAAACTGAAACAATATGGTGCACAGACATAATATCGACTCCAAAATATCGTTTGGACAGAATATCGAGTTGTAAATATCGTTTGGACAAAATATCGACAGGACAGAATATAGACAGCCAAAATATCGTTTTTAAGGTAAGTGAAGTAATATCGACTGTAAATAATATAGAAAGTGAAAATATCTAAGTATATAATCTAGATAGTAAAAAATATAGTTTTTTAAATAATATTTAATTATTTATAGTGTTTTTATGTTATAATATGTGTGAAAAGTGTCATTTTATGTTATAATTATTTTTAATTAATGATTTTTTTAAATTATTGTGTAATTTTATTCTGTAGCGGGTTGTGGGTTTATAGGGGAATAGGGTGGGAAGTAATTTAATTATAATTAATTAAATATGTAAATTTATTAATTGGTAGTAATAATTAATTAATTGGTAATTAAATAATATTTGTTAATTATTTAAAATTTAATTGGTAATTAATTTAATTTAATTGATTAATTGCTAATTATGTAAATTAAAATAATTTATTTCCTGTAGCGGGTTGTGGGTTTATAGGGGAATAGGGTGGGAAGTAATTTAATTATAATTAATTAAATATGTAAATGTATTAATTGGTAGTAATATTTAATTAATTGTTAATTAAAAAATATTTGTTAATTAATTAAAATGTAATTGGTAATTAATTTAATTTAATTGATTAATTGCTAATTATGTTAAATTAAAGGGGTATTTTTAGGGTTCAGGGTCAGTTTTTGGTTTTTGGGTAAAGGGGTATTTTTAGGGTTCAGTGTCAGTTTTTAGTTTTTGGGTAAAGGGGTATTTTTTGGGTTCAGGGTCAGTTTTTAGTTTTTGGGTAAAGGGGTATTTTTTGGGTTCAGGGTCAGGTTTTAGTTTTTGGGTAAAGGGGTATTTTTAGGGTTCAGGGTCAGTTTTTAGTTTTTGGGTAAAGGGGTATTTTTAGGGTTCAGGGTCAGTTTTTAGTTTTTGGGTAAAGGGGTATTTTTAGGGTTCAGGGTCAGTTTTTAGTTTTTGGGTAAAGGGGTATTTTTAGGGTTCAGGGTCAGTTTTTAGTTTTTGGGTAAAGGGGTATTTTTAGGGTTCAGGGTCAGTTTTTAGTTTTTTGGTAAAGGGGTATTTTTAGGGTTCAGGGTCAGTTTTGGGTTTTTGGGTAAAGGGTTTTTTTTAGGGTTCAGGGTCAGTTTTGAGTTTTTGGGGTACAGGGGTACAGTGTAAAAATAAAGTAAAATTAAATTTACATTAAATTAAATTATATTAAAATAATTTTAAATAATTTAAATAAAAAAAATTATTATATACTTACCAATACTTACGTTGTAATGGTAGTGCGTTGTAAAAGTTGCGTTGTAACGTCATATATCCACTGTTGCACTCTTTGGAGTGGGAATAGTAATTTTAACCCCTACGCTATCCAACGCTTTCCCTACTGTTGCACCCACTGGAGTGGGAATAGTAATTTTTACTCTTTTGTATTTGTACGTTAATAATATTGGCTATTATTTAATTAAATTTTGTTACTATATATATATATGTTTTAAGAAATATGATTAAAAAAATATTATTTTTTAACTTTCATTAATTATTTAATTATTAAAAGTTATTTTAAGTATTGTTAAGTATATTTTAGTAATTAATTTTTTATATTAATGTAATTAAACATTGTTTTTATTAAAGTCGATATTTTTTACAACTATATTTTTGTAAACGATATTTTTAACTCGATATTTTTGTACTTACCTGTTTGTAGATAGAAACTCGATATTTTGTCTCTCGATATTTTGTCAACGATATTTTTGTTGGTCGATATTCTGTCCCTCGATATTATTTCAGTGATCCAAACGATATATATTAGAGGAAGACAATAAAATACTACATATTCATCATCCTCATCAAATAATCTTTATTCGGTCAAAAAGACCATAAATGCACCAGGTAAAAAACTGATTACAAACAGGTCGCACACTATAAAATCACAGAGATAAAATTCTAAGTTGCAGTTGAATCACACTGCATACGTTTCCTTAAACTCCTCGCCTGAGTAATAAAATTCAATACTGCGTAACAGTATGTTGGAGACTCATAGCGTTCTAAAAACAGTAAGCCTTCTTGATGTGTTTTAAATCATTTCCCTGCTAAAATTGGGCATACAAACTTGATTTTAAAAGCGGAGTATAAAGTGCTTAGTGGACTATATGGACACTATATTACATGGGCAGCGGGGTAATGAAGCGATCCAAGTCCCAGAAATGGGAAAAGCCAACAGGAAGTGAATCATATTTATTCAAAGGCGGATTAAATAAAATCTATCTTCTAGTGCCTTTATTCTTAGTAGATAAGGTTCCATATCTTCACAAGTTGACAAAGGGATATACGTATGGACGGTTACCATGTCCAGAGCTTTCTTGAGTCTCATCCCTATCGGCATGGTATGTATCCTTTATCAAAGCCTTTGTGCACGAAGCAATCTCACAAGTATTCTCAAAAACACTAGTTAATCCCAAGTCAAGAAGGGTATTTTTGATGTACTTGATCCATGGGATGTCTAGCACATTAGTCTGTTTTTGACAATCTTCTACTATTCCCCGAGTGAAGCTTTGCTCCGGAGTGGACTAAATTTTAACCCACAACAAGATACTTGCCAAGCCCACCTCATCTTGTATAAAATCAAGGCCCAATTTTTTATGAGCAATAAAACTTTATGTGTATCTGAGAATTCCAAAGAGCCTGGCTAAAAACTTGTTTTCTGCTACCTGGAGGGTCTTTACAGGTGTATGTCCCCAGACTCCTGCACTATATGTACCCACCGACAGACATTTGCTTCTGTATAGCATTTTCAGTTCTTTGGGGGGGATTGTGTCCTAATTTTTTCTGCGAATCTCAACAGAGATTCACAGGCTGCCTCCATTGACTGGGATTTTTGAAGAATCGGACGGTCCCATTTCAAGTTCAATAGAATATACAGGTAACTAAAATTCATTGTTTTCCTTATTGGTGTATGGCCTCTAAAAAACATCTGTGAGCGGGTGGTCTTTGGCCTGCAAGTTAAAATATACCGAGATTGGAATAACCTATATATATATATACAAGCAGTGAACATTATAACGGTAATTCAATATAATCATCAACAGGTTTTCAGACCAATTGAAAAGAAGAAGTAGTATTAACAAAACCATTAGTAGATAAATGGGTTCCTTGTCAAGTAAATGTAATCCAGGACCACCAAATGTGAACTGATAAAAAAGATACATTTTTCCAGTTAGTTGAAATTCATTTGACAGCTGAAGATAACAGAAGGTAAAACAATTTGTATGTCAGATAATTAAGTAATCAAAGAAAAAGTTTAACAGAAAAGCATGTCATGTGGCACTATCAGAAATGTGAAGTATTTTCCATTCATCTTTCCAAAAGTTTGAAATAATTGCACAGTCAAATAATACATGTTTTAATGAACCATCAATTATTTTGCAATGCCAACATAATGAAGAGTATAATATCATGGCTTTAAACAATGAATTCTCGATGTTCTCGAGAAAAATAAAGTTAGTGATCCACTGAAACCTCTAATAGGCCCTGATAGCTGGCACACAGAAGTAAGGTGGAAAATTCATGCTATTCTGTATCAATTTGGTTCTGCCTGGAGGAACTTCGTGGGAACGTAAGTAAAGAATGGTACACAGGGTCCAAATCCCACCGTGGAAAAGAGGAGGAGAACCTTCCTCAGTGCCAATGCAGTCGTGAATTGCCAGAATCGAGAAATAAATATATGATTGCCCTATAGGCCAGTATGACCCTACCTGTTGTGGTCTCAAAAGTTCATGTACAGCATCCCGATATTCACTCATTTTGTCAGTGCAATTTAAGTCGGCACTACTAACTAGCATGCAGACATGGTGTGTTATATTGTTAGGGCTCTCACAATGAACATATAATCAGGTAATTGCATATTTATGCCATTTTGAGATTAGCTTTACTACTGCGATGAATCACAAAAATTCTGTTAAGGTTATCTCCAGCAAAAAGCTGGTGGTAATTGGAAACAAAAAGTTCTAAAACCTACAGTGAATAAAGAGATGTTTCAAGACAGTTTAACAAGAGGAAAGTATTCATTTGTAATGAAGAACAGGGAGCAAACCAGAAATGTTGGTCTCCAAGTATATAAAAAAAGTTGTGGAAAGTTCCCTATTTCAAACATTACTGAGAAAAAGTAAATTAGCCTCACCATGTTTTGATATTTTTTGTAAAATTTAGAAACCACATGTGAAGAGCATTAAAAGCATTGATGCTTATTTCCAAATCGTGGATTTTGATAATGAGTAAATTGTTTGGAAAACAATTAAGAAGGGCGTGACATAGAAGTTCATATTAAGAACTATGGTGCAAGGTAATGAGAATTTATGGAGATATTCTGAAAAGGATAACAAGACATCATTGTCACAAATATCACTGATATAAAAAATACCAGCATCAGATCCAAGATTTCCCGAATGTAATACTCAAAGAAAATTTTGCCATAAAGATAAATTTGCAAATACGGAAATAAGCAATTGAAATAAAGAGTCAACGTCATGTAAAATTAATTTGGAAGATTTATGAAGGGTGAAGGATGTTACTAGAAGATTGAAGTTAGGCATGAATAATAGTGAATGTAAGGGAAAGGGAGAAACTGGAGTTTGTTCGACTTGAAGTCATTTGTGTGAATTACGTGAGTCTATCTGTGTAAACAATAGGGAACCTTATTTTAAAATGAAAACTTTATGATATGTATAAGAATGTGGCAAACCTAGTCCTCCATTAAGTTGTTCAACTTTGAGTTTAGTGTAGTCCAAAAATAGGGGGCTCATGATTCCAAATAAAGATTTTTGTAAAATGTTAGAGGTAATTGTATTGAAATCTTAGCCAAAATATAACATATGTGAGGAGAAAGAACCATTTTAGTAGAATCCTTTTTCCCCACCGCGAAAGATGTAATGTGGAACCGTTATGAATTTTCTCTGTAATTCTAGAAAGTAGGTATTCAGTGTAATAAAATTAATTGTTTAATAGAATGTGAAAATTGAATACAAACATATTTAGTTTTTTCTTTTTCTATATAATATCAGTAATGTTGAGCATAACAAGGAGACAATGAACATTTAAAGAAAATATTTCTGTTGTATTAGTATTTAAAACATAACCAGAAAGAAAAGAAGTGCCCAGTATAAGAGCGAGAATGTTAGGTATAGAGATTTCTGGGTTATTAATAAACAGTAAAACATCATCTGTATAAGCAGAGTTTTTAAGGATTATGTTTTTAAACATGAGACCATGAATTCCACTTGAATTTCTGATAATGGAAAGTATAGGTTCAATAGTCAATAAAAAAGTAAAGTTGATAATGGAAAACCTTGTTTAGTGCCTCCCAAAAAAGATGAAAAGAATTGGAAGAGTGCCCATTGATAAACAATCTGGCAGAAGGGTATAAGCACATAGCAGAGATCAGTCTCATAAATGATTTGTTAAAACTAAAGGTAGTAAGAATAGGAAATCAAAATTGCCTATGAACCTTGTCAAAAGCTTTCCAAGCACTAAGTGCTAGAAGACCAGAGAGAAAAGGTACATTTGGAATAGCTTCAATAACATGGAACAAAAGTCTTGTATTATTAACAGAATTTCTATTTTTAATAAAACCTGTATGATCTATGTGAATGAAAGTTGGTAACATTTTGGATAATGTAGTAGCAAGTATTTTCTTCATAAGTTTACAGTTTTGATTGATTAAGGAGATAGGGCGACAACTGGAAACCTTAGGATGGTCTTTATCCAGTTTAGGAAGGACTATATCCAATGCTTCAGAAAAGCAACCGGAAACTATACCAGTGTCGCTAAATTTGATAAATAACTGAAACAAGTAAAGAGTGAGCTGAAGAGATAATGCTATATAAAATCCAGCAGGAATGCCATCTAGTCATGGGGATTTGTGTGGCAGCAATCAATGAATACCTATTGTAATTTCTTCACTAGAAATGGGTAATTGTAAATTAGGTCTGTCAAACTGAGAAATTAGTGGAGGATTACAAGATTTCAAAAATAAATCTATAAGGTGGTTCAATGGGATCAGGTTTACAATATAAAGATAAGTAGAATTCTAGAAATTTATTAATAATGTCAGTATTAGATAATGACATTTTTTCACTATTCCAATGAATAGCATGAATGTGAGTTCTGTCTTTTTTAATGTGAAGATAATTTGCTAGTAATTTCCCAGATCTATTGGCATTAAAATAGAATTAAGCTTTTTGATTGGAAATTCGTTCTCCAGCTCTTTTACTAGTAAAGTCTTAAATTCATAACGAGTCTTTTGTAATTGAGTTTAAAAAGAGTTATTATTAGATGTGATAAAAGGGAGTTCAAACTTAGCTAGCTGTTTTTCTAAATCAGACAATTTTGTCTGAAATTATTTATTTTCGTTGGCCATTATGGATATTGTTACTCTCCTAATATAAGTTTTAAAGGCATATCATAGTATAATATCAGATGTTAAACCATCAGTATTGGGTATGGGTTTTTGGTTGACTGGAGTGTGAGCTCTGGTCAAGCAGCAACCAAAATCTTTGTCAGGGTGAGGCACTATTTACCCTAAATTAACCTGTGCTCAACCCCCTGGTAGCTTGATACAGAGTAGTCAGACTTAACTTAGAGGCAAATGTAAGGTATGTGTGCAACACTTCAAACAGTAATAAAGTGAAAAACACCACGCAAAAAGGATCCCACACCAAATTAGAAACATAGAGTCATTTTTTATAAATAAAATAAGACCAACACAACAAAAATCAAATCAGTCAAACCAGAGATATGCGTGTTTAAAGATATCAGTGAAAAAAGTGCAAAAAAACACAAATCGCCAACTGTGGATAACTGGTCTCACCAGACCAGGATAAAGTCACAAGTTCAGACCAATGAGTTCGATTTGAGATGTGGCGAGGCTGTGATGCGAGGTATTGATTCATCATTAAAGATCCCATAGATGAGGGCTTGTGATGGGAATTCCTACATCGGGGATGCATTGCGCAGTCAATGTGATGCGCTGGTTCCTAGGTGCTACGAGGTTGTGATGCGGAGTCCACCATCGAGGCTGCTGCCAACAAGGGATGCGAGGGCCTGTGCCCAGGGTGAGTCACACAGCAGTGGTTCTGTGAGGCAGCAGTTCAATGTGGCAGAAGCTGTGTTGCCTGTCTTTGCGATGGCAGAGATCCACCCAGTACCGACGATGCATCAGTTCTGCTCGGGGGTTGCACCTCACAATATAAGAGATGCATTGGTTCCGCTGGATCCACAGAGGCTGGCAGTGCACCTTAGGCCCACTTCCAAGGTACAGGACTAGGGTTGGACCACTTGGCTGGGTAGACTTACAGATAGCAGAATCCAGGTGCTGGGGTTGAGTTTGTTGGAGCCTTCTGTCCCTGAAGCTCAAGTCAGAAGGCCAACCAACTTAACCTTGGAGTAACTCCAGGATCCTGGGTTCAACAGAGTCTGGTCCAGTCCTTCACACTCAGGCAAGAGGGCAGCTGATCAGCACAGCAGAGCAACAGTCCTTCATAGCAGCAGTCCAGCTGAGTGGCAGGTCTTTCATCAGCACAGCAGTCTTTCTTCCTGGTAGAATACATTCAGGTCCAGAAGTGTACTGAAGTGTTGGTGTCTTATTATTAATATGTAATCCTAGTTCTGACTTCGAAGTGGGAAGACCTTCTGGATGCATGCATTTGAAGTGCAAATGTACTCTGCCTTCCTTGTCCAGGCTCCAAAATAACTATAGGATGTATGCAACCCTTTGTATGGAGCAATGACACAGTCGATTTGAGTGTAATTGAGACTGTGCCCAGCTCCTCCCTCCAATCATGCTAGTGATGGCCCATTCCACCACACCTAATCTCTATATTGTGTGTGCTCCATAGGAGAAGTACGCAAATCCTAATTGTCAACTACACCCAGTCATGTGACCCAGAGACAGGCAGCAGGCACCAAATGGCTAAAGCAGAAAAGGTCAACTTAAAATCCGACTTCACCATACGTTAGGACTTTTCATTGCATTTCCGAAGCAACCAGACATAAAGGAGCTATCTGTTCCCATTTGGAAATTACAGCTTATTAAATGTAATAAGGTAACCCCAATATTATCCTACGAGAGAGGTAGGCCTTGTAGTAGTGAAAAACAAATGTAAGTGTTTTTCACTACCAGGACATGTAAAACTTAAACTTAGATATCCAACTTTTTAAATACACTACACCCTGCCCTCTGGGATAAGAGGCCTTTACCCTAGAGGTAAATAATATGTTTTAAAATAAAACGTTTGGGCCTGGAAGAAGGGCTAAAATGGCAGTTCAAAACAGCACACACAGGCTGCAATGGCAGGCCTGAGAAATGTTTAACGTTTTTCTTTAGTGAGTGGCACAATCAGTGCTGCAGGCCCACTAGTAGCATTTACTTCACAGGCCCTGGGCACAGGCCAATTGGGTCTAAGCCAATCTTATCATGTTTTAAGGAGAGAGCACAAGCACTGGTTAGCAGTGGTAAAGTGTGTAGAGTTTTATGGTCCACAAAAATGAAGCCAAGGATGCCAAGTCAAATAATCAGAGTTTAGAGAAAAATATTCTTCAATTGCAGATAACATGTAAGTCTTATTATTTTCATTAAGAGCAATGTGAACACTCATACTTGGTTGAGAAATATGAATTATCCAATTTTAAATCAAAAGAAGTCATAGCATGGTCTCATATGGAAATATTTCCAATTATGGGTTCAGTGATGGAAGGGACTAAATTGCTTGAGGATAATGAATCAATTCTTGAATATGTGTTATGAGATTTAGATAAAAAAGTAAATTCTATTTGGAAAATGCAAGCACTCTATATCAAGAGGTTTAGTGAATTTTAAGAATGCTTGAAGCAAACAAAAAGCTATGGGAGGTCTAAATTTAGTAAAAGAAACTCTATATAGTAGAGATTAGAGTTAGATTAAAGTCATCACCAACAATATAGCACATTACCCAATTGAATAATTTTAGAAGCAATATTTTCCCAAAAAGTTGGGTCATCAGCTGTTGGATCATAAATATTGATTAAATGGAATATAGTAGTATCAATTTTGACCTTAGCAAATACATATCTACCATCTGTATCAGAATGCTTATCTGCTATTTGTAATACATTTTTGTTTATAAACAAAATTACCACCCTATTTTTTTTACCTAAGACTGGAGAGGAAAGAATGTGTCCTACGCGTTTTTTATGCATATATGATAAAACATTTTCATCAACATTGGTTTCTTGACATGAACAAATACTGTTTTATATCTAGTTAAATTATCTAAAATGTTTTTTAACTGGATGTCAGAAAACTTTAACATATAGGGAAACAATTTTAAACAATGAGTGGAGAAAATAGGGACGAAGGTAAGAGTGTAAAGTATCTCTGAAAAAGGGAAATTGATAGAAAAGAAAAAAGAAAAGGACGAACATATGAAAGACATTAATAGTAGTTTCAAGTCACGTACATGCATGTACTAAAATAGCCAGTGGAGAGAGCAAACCCGCATCTGAAATTTCTTAACAAGTGAGGGCCAGTATAGAAAGTAGAGTATTGCAGGTAAATCAGTTGGAAGTCTCATGAGTACCCGTGGAGAGAGGAAAAAGATGATCCAGAAATGAGCGAAGATCTTCATTATGATGAAATGATTTAGAAATGTCATCTGTCCAAATGTGCACAGTTTCAGGATCAAAAAGGCCATATTTGAATCCTGAATTTCGCAGTCTTGGTTGGGGAGCAGTACATTCTTTGCATAGGGCGTCTGTTTCCTTAGCAAAATTTTGATGACTGAAGAATTTTTACTGTTGACCAGGAGAGAAGGAATTTCTCTTGCAGCTTTCCTTATCATCACTAAATGGTTGTGAGGAAAAACCTTATAAATAACTTTACACGGTTTGGTTTGACCAGGTTTATAGTGTGATGGTATGCACTGTTCTTTATCAATCTCAAATTTCTCTGGAAATTTTAAATTTAGAAGGCTAAGTAATAAGTTCTCCAAATACTCCTGCTATCATTGCCCTCTATGTCTTCAGGCAGATTGAAGATTCATAATTTGCATTCTCTGTTTCGGTTCTCTATGTCTAATAGTAATTTATTAATAAAAAGAATTTTAGCTGTGATGGGAAATTGCTGGTCAATCTTAGTCTTATTGTTTTGTTTTTTAATTTCGTTATTTGAAGCTTTCAGTGAAAGTACAGCCATATCTTTGCGAATATTTTTAATTGTGGCTACAATATTCTCAGTATTAGACAGGACAGCTTGTTATTCTTTCATAATTGTGACAAGTAATGATTCAGAGGTGTTAACAATTTCTGATTTAATAGGAGGTGAAGAAACTGTCTGTTTACACTTATTGGCATTAAAATAAATAGGTTTACCTTAAATAGTGATGAATATGAGAATACAAATTAGGTAAGCAGCATGAAAAGTATATAAATATCGAATTCTGTCAAACCAGTGTGATTTTGTAGGAGCAGCAGCTAAAAAGAGCTATTTGAAGATCCTACGCCCAAGTTGCGCCATTTCCTGAAGAAAGGTTCACCTCTCTTTACAGGAACTTTAGCTGCAGAATGGGGAGAGCTGAAGCAAAGTCACCAGGAGCTCTTTTTCACCTCAAGGAAGCTATAGCTGCCAATTATCTCACCATGGCTAGTCTCAATGTTAAAAGGTAAAGAGATTCACTTTTAAAACTAAATAAATGGTGCAAAATAAACTTAAATGCTCGCCATTTGTGACTGGCTGAACAGGAGATCCCGGGAGGCAGCCATCTTGAGCTGCACGCTTACGCGACTTCAAATTCAAAGTCCTTCTAGCCTTAAGATGCCTCTAGACAAATTGCACAGCATGGTATTCCTCATTAATTTTGCACTAAAATTATATTGTGAATTCTTGGTGTTACTCACGTATTTAGTGGCCTAGTTACCAAGGTAAATTTAGACGTGAGTAAATCTACATGTGTAAATTTACTCTTACACTAAGCAGTAACGTTTATAGTTTTGGCTGCTCACCTTTTCCCGGAGTGATTTTACTAGAAAGTGTAGACCTACATGTTTACACCTCTTGAAATAGGGAGTGGAGCCAAATTTATGTGTCTAAAGTTACTACTAGTAACTTTTCACACATAGGCAGAGCTCTCCATATGGTAATGTATTCAGAGATTAAATAGTAGGCTTTTGTAATCTGCAATCATTCTTGTTTTTATTCCTGCATGATGTTTGATTTTACATTATTGTTCTTCCTTTCCTTCCTAATGTAAAGCGCTCTGATATCCTTACGGGATGTTGTTCGCACTATATAAAACTTTATAAATAAATAAATATGTTTATGTTAAGTGTGAATGTAAATGAATTTTACATATTAATTTTAAATGCAAAATCAAATGAAAAATACTATAGCACTTTTAAATATAAAAAATAAGGAATTCAAATATACATTTTTTTCAAAACTTATTAAAAAGCCCCCCAAAGTAAAATGTTATATTTATTTATCACACATTGAAAATTAATTAAAACAATTAAAAATAAAATGTGTTTAACTAAATTTAATTAAATAAAAAAAATTAAGTTACACATTTTTCAAATAAAAAATTTATGACTATTTTATAACAAAATAATACATTTCATATATAATTTTTTAAGTCCTAAATTATTTTTATATATATTTGTAAAAAGTCAACATAAAGTAATTTTTTGTACTATTACTTCCTATGGTCTTTTATTTAAAGTCCCTGCCTCCATTACTTTCGGAGGTGGTTGCAGTACCAGTGGTTGACCATGTGTGGTGCTGGATTACTCCAGGTATGACCTGGAGCACATTCACGACTGTTTTGGTCATTTTAAGCTGTAGTAACTTTAGAAATGTTGTTTTTGAATAATTATGGGCAGAAGTACAGTTTTTTAATAAGTATGAGCTTACTCTATTTTGGGTGGGTGCCCTCACCCATAACCCCTCTGTAGCCCTCTCTAATCCCCTCCTTAGAACTCGCAAAGCCCCTCCCATTTAGTCATAAGCATTCCCCATTTACCAGCTGCTTTCCCGTCTCTCCCACATTTACTTCTGAAACTGGTATGTGTGTATGCGGAAACCTCTAGAGTGTGGAGATCTCGGCACATAAAAGATAGTAGAAGAGAAAGTATTGACCTTCGCACATAATTAAGTGAATAGCATTTTGTAGTACATATTAAGTAGCACTATTGTAGTGCTACTAAATATGCTACAAAATGCATTTTATGACTAGGCCCCATAGACTCTAGGTGAGCCCTAAATAGACATCTGGTGTTCCAGATAACTCCATGTTATAACTAAACACCCAAGCAGATAATAGCGACGCAGAAGTGATTTAAAGTGTGATGTCCCTTGGCATTCAATTTAGAGTAGTTAATGGGGAGAGGAGTTGGCCTAAGGGCTAGGGCGGTTGACCTCGAATGTGGGGAATTGGGTTTGAGTCTCAGCAATGACGCTGAACATCCTGTGAATCTGGGGAAATAACTTAATCTCCCTGTGCCTAACAAAAATGAATGTGTCCTCATGTAATGCAACTGGTGCTATGTAAAGCGCTCTGATACCCGATTCGGGTCAAGTTTGCGCTATATAAAACTCTGTAAACAAATGATGAGTGTATGTTACTATGACCATTATAGAGAAAAAGTCCTATTTTGCTTTTAAAACTTACACGGAAGAGGCCAGAAGCACATATTTGCCCAGGTTATTCCGCCATCTTGGAATTTTCTTCAGTGAAGGTAAACAATGCTTTCAAAAGGGAGTCAACCAAAAGGAACCATCAGTTTAGACAGAATCAAAGAACTTTAAGGGCCCGATTATGACTTTCAGCGGTGCAAGGGTGGGCGGCTCGCCACCACCATGCCCCCACACTGCCAAGAGTCTCAGCTTCCTGAAAAGTGGTCTGGCGGGTGGGAAGCATTGGCAGTTCCCGCTGTGATGTCGCTTTCAAAGGCAGTGGTGCCGCAATGGAAACACCACACAAGGTTCCTGCACGGCATGGACTAAAAGGTCTGTGCCGTGCAGGAACTGGTGAGTATGCACACAGGGGGGCACATGTTGTATTCACCTGTGTGCATCCGCATGCGGAGGAGGCACAGGAGGCCCTGTAGGGCCCCCTTTGTTTCCTCTCTGCCACGGTGTACATGGTGTAAGAAACTCCACAATACTGCCAGTGGAGAGGAAACTCGTAATATGCTTGGTGTGTCAGCAGTCTCATGGTGGCCGTAACACCCAAGTCATGATAGGGCGGTTGGACCGCCGGTGCGGCGGTGGCTGGACAGCCAGCCCCGTGCGAGGACTGCCAGACTCGTATTAGGGGCCTTAGTGAATTATAGTTGTTTTATGCAGTACTTATTATGACAAAAGTTTCCATTTTTATGACTAAATATCACAGATTTTAAATTTTCCAGCTCAGTGCCAATCAATGCATGGACTTTGGAAGGATGAAGGACTAATTGAGCCGTGCAAAAATTCAGACTTGTGACGTGCAGGGAGCACACCAATTTAAACTGTTATTTCCAATCTCACTGAACTTTTTCACTGGCTAGGAAACCACATGGCCATAGGAATCGCTGATACACTACCGCTTTCCTTACTTTATCAAGATTATACTGGAACTGCAGCAGCAGTGATGGAAGCCACCAGAGAAAATAATGGCCACAGGAGGGCAGCACTGAAAGCACAGCAGTCCCCCAAGGCTTTAATCAACAAGGCCAGGATAATAATGGCTGCTTTATAGAGAAGATGATCCATCAGTGAAAACAATGGCCTCCGAATATGCAGGGGAATACATGAGCCACCAGGGCTGCACTCACACTTTACAGTGATTTAAGCCTGCCCAGTGATAGGCTGAAGCAGTGCTTCACACCCTGTGCTTCGTTTGCTGTGTCACCACGTGGTCCTAGTGAGGCGGTGTTTCCTTCTCAGCATCTGGACACCAGGGGCGTAGCTTCCATTGTTGCAGTGGCACTGGGGCATATAGGCCTGTGAGAGGTGGGGCACTGAACCCTGATTATTGTTGTATTTCACAGTTCAACCAGTGACCAGGGGCACCATTCCTTCCTTGCACTAGGGCCCATGACATACTGGCTGCACCACTGCTGCACACACAGAAAGAGGGAGTCCTGGTGACATACATAGGGGCAGCACTCATCCTGCAAGAATCCATCGCTACACTGCGTTATACCTGCATACATGCTCTTCCCTCTAGCCTCCCTAATGCCCTGGCACCCATAGCAGCCATTGTTTAACTGTGGCATGATTGTCCAGTGCTTCACTGCTATAATACCAAATTCTATAGTTGTGCGAGAGTTGCAAAAGTTCTATCATACCAAAACTAAATACAAACCTTTTTCCCCAATACACTTCTCCCCCACAGAGGCCTTTTGTTTTCTTTTCTCAGGTTCTGAAAAAATGTGGTTAACCTGATGGCCGTGCGCCTATATGAATTTTGTGTTACCATGCTCTACGCTCTCAAAGGGATTTATTCTCTATCCTGATTGGATCAGCCTGAATAATGGGGGGAGCATGATGCCTGAATTCAGATGAGGCTGGGAAGGGGACAAAGCGCATTCTTTCCAGGGAAAGTGCCCTCTCTCCAAACCATCTACTTCTGCCTCTAAAATTACTTGAGATCCAAAGTCAGAACTAACAAAACAAGCATTGGGAATGACAATAGGTTTCAGCTTTAAAAGCAAGGACTATTTGCTTTGCAAATACTTTTTGAGAGTGTGTGCAGGCAGCATAGAAAAAAAAGAAAGGGAGAGAGCGAAGAAACACATACACTCCCATGGAGCACTGACTACTAAATAAAAGAGTCCCTGAGATACACAGAGGAAGGATACAACTCATCCAGTTAGAACAGTGTGAAACCGAAATGCTCCTTTGTGGGACAAATGCAAGACTAAGGAGGAAAGTCCCTGATTCAAGAACAGACAACTGAGACAGAGAACAACGCCCTCCAAATATGTGCAACGGTTTGGCCCAAAGCCCACCCTAAGTATATGTTATGCATTGGAAACAATAGGTCTGCCAACCTCCTTAGCTATCTCCCTAATCACCTGTTGCTGAAATCGTTAGGTCCAAAGAGCATGAAGTTCACACTTTGGAAATGTTTAGAAATCTAGGACCTGATTTATAGTTTCGTGGACGGGTTATTCATGGATATCCCATGTGCCCTATTACAGTTTAAATTCTATGGCACATTTAATAAGACGGACAGGATTTTCCTCACATTGAAACGGAGAAGGTCAAGCCAGAACACTGAGAAGCTCGAACTCACTCCTCCTCATTCCACCAAAAATGAAAAAGAAAACCACCCAATACCGATCGTTTTCTGGCAACACTCCCAGGATATGGGACGCTCTCCCTGGAGTCCTCAGATGCAACCCCTCCTTCTCCTGTTTCAAAAGGGACCTCAAACTCCATCTCCTTAACAAATACTTTCCTGAACAACGTCAACTAACCTAGACCTCAATATTTCGAGTTGACTCCCATTCAGCCACCACAGGGGGACGGTCCTTCTCCTACCTCGCCGCCAAGACATGGAACTCCCTCCCGACCCACCTCCGACTGACCCAGGACCACCTCGCCTTCAGGAAGCAGCTCAAGACCTGGCTGTTCGAGCAGTAGCAGACCCCCCTCCCCGAGCGCCTTGAGACCCTCTGGGTGAGTAGTGCGCTATATAAATGCTTTGATTGACTGATTGATTCAAGGATTGTTGGTGAACGGACTGTGCTAATCACCTTGTTTTCTTTTTTATTCTCTCCCCCTCCGTTGCACTCTTATTTATTGTTCATGCTGTATTCTTTATCCGTGGTTTGCTTACTTACTGTCAGCCTTCTAGGTAATGTAAGGCCAGCATTGGATTGGTAACGCGGGCGGTTGGGCATTGGCCGATGGGCCGTTGACTAAGTGTCACCAGTGGGCCGGTTTTTGTCAACCGGCCCAGAGAGCCTTATTGTCTTCCCCACCAGGCCACTGTAAGGGGGGGCAACATGTGATCAAGGAGGCTCCGATGGGGTTGCTTTCAGCTGCGTCGCTGGGCCAATATTGTTCTGTCCGCTGCAGACTTGATCTTGGCCTCCCGTGGGGCTGGCGTAGACACCCAGAAGCAATGTCCCACTCCCCTGCTGTGGGCCATTATCACTTTAGCACCTCTGCTTTTGTTCACCCCTCCCCTAACAGGCCATCACCCTGAGGCTACAGTTGACTGGGCTGGGGAGAGAAAGTGAATGGTCCTGCTGAGGACCTGTTGGCTCCTCGGCTACAGTGTCTTTCAGGTCTTGGTGGTGGTGGGGGGGGGGGGGTGTATGTTTGCATAAACCTCGCAGTGAATCACCTTTCCCAGAGCGGAAAATTGAGATAAGGCAATGTTAGGGTCAGAGCTGCCCAATGTGCAACTATGGAAATAGGTTTGAGTCCCAGCCTCACCGCAACATCCTGTGATTCTGGGAAAATTACTTAATTGCTCAAAGGTCTAAAATAACAAGCATTTACAATGCAATAGGTCTCGCATTAGGAAAGTTTGAGCTATTGGTATTGTAAGTGACACACTTTTTATTTATGTGTTGGTTTTGAAAATAGCGAAAATATTAGCTTTGTCATTTACGATGCCAATAGTTATAACCTTTACAAATGTGACACCTATAGCATTTGTAATGCAATATGTGTTGTATTTACGTGACTTAGATGTATTGATATTACAAATAACAATGGCTTTTCATGTATTTAATAATTAATACTTAAATAAAAGTTATTGTAATTTATAATGGCAATAGCTTAAACTTTTGTAAATAACTTTTGTGAAGATTATGTTCAGTGTATTTTATTGTGATGAAAATCCAACAACAGAAGTGAAATATTAACCTCTTTTTGTGACATTTGTAATAAAGCTTGAAATATTGAGAGAACATATTTGAACCAGTTGTTGTTGAATAGTTGCACAGATTGAGGCTTTGGTGGTGCTGAGTGATGTTGTGGTGGCAACGATTGATGCTGTGGTGTTCAGTGATGCTGTGGTAGCGCATAGTGATGTTGTGGTGCCCCTTAGTGATGCTGTGGTGATGCGATAGATAGAGTGAGTGTGATAGATAGATAGAGTGAGGGCGATAGATAGATAGATAGAGTGAGGGCGATAGATAGATAGATAGAGTGAGGGCGATAGATAGATAGATAGATAGATAGATAGATAGATAGATAGATAGATAGATAGATAGATAGATAGATAGATAGATAGATAGATAGATAGAGTGAGGGTGATAGATGGGTAAATAGAGTGAGGGCAATAGATATATAGCGTGAGGGCAATAGATAGATAGATAGAGTGAGGGCGATAGATAGAGAGATAGAGTGAGGGCGACAGATAGATAGATAGAATGAGGGCTATTGATAGAGTGAGGCCGATATATAGAGTGAGGGCGATAGATAGAGTGAGGGCGATAGATAGATAGATAGATAGATAGATAGATAGATAGATAGATAGATAGATAGATAGATAGATAGATAGATAGATAGATAGATAGATAGATAGATAGATAGATAGATAGATTGTGTGAGGGAGATAGATAGATAGATAGATAGATAGATAGATAGATAGATAGATAGATAGATAGATAGATAGATAGATAGATAGATAGATAGATAGATAGATAGATCGATAGAGTGAGGGCGATAGATAGATAGTGAGGGCAATTGATTGATAGAGTGAGGCAGATAGATAGATAGAGTGAGGCCGATAGATAGATAGATAGATAGAGTGAGGCCGATAGATAGATAGATAGATAGAGTGAGGCCGATAGATAGATAGAGTGAGGGTGATAGATAGATAGATAGAGTGAGGGCAATAGATAAAGTGAGGGTGATAGATAAAGTGAGGGCGATAGATAGATAGATAGATAGATAGATAGATAGATAGATAGATAGATAGATAGATAGATAGATAGATAGATAGATAGATAGATAGATAGATAGAGTGATGGGGATCAGTATATAGATAGACAGATAGACAGATAGACAGATAGATAGAGTGAGGGCGATAGATAGATAGAGAGATAGAGTGAGGGCGACAGATAGATAGAGTGAGGGCGATAGATAGAGTGACGGCAATAGATATAGTGAAGGCGATAGATAGATAGATAGATAGATAGATAGATAGATAGATAGATAGATAGATAGATAGATAGATAGATAGATAGATAGATAGATAGATAGATAGATTGAGGAAGGTAGATAGATAGAGTGAGGGCGATAGATAGATAGTGAGGGCGATAGATATATAGATAGAGTGAGGGCGATAGATATATAGAGTGAGGGCGATAGCAAGATAGAGTGAGGGCGATAGATAGATAGATAGAGTGAGGGCGATAGATAGATAGATAGAGTGAGGGCGATAGATAGATAGATAGAGTGAGGGCGATAGATAGATAGATAGATAGATAGATAGATAGATAGATAGATAGATAGATAGATAGATAGATAGATAGATAGATAGATAGATAGATAGATAGATAGATAGATAGATAGATAGATAGATAGAGTGATGGCGATCAGTAGATAGATAGATAGATAGATAGATAGATAGATAGATAGATAGATAGATAGATAGATAGATTGTGTGAGGGAGATAGATAGATAGATAGATAGATAGATAGATAGATAGATAGATAGATAGATAGATAGATAGATAGATAGATAGATAGATAGATAGAGTGATGGGGATCAGTATATAGATAGACAGATAGACAGATAGACAGATAGACAGATAGACAGATAGATAGAGTGAGGGCGATAGATAGATAGAGAGATAGAGTGAGGGCGACAGATAGATAGAGTGAGGGCGATAGATAGAGTGACGGCAATAGATATAGTGAAGGCGATAGATAGATAGATAGATAGATAGATAGATAGATAGATAGATAGATAGATAGATAGATAGATAGATAGGTAGATAGATAGATAGATAGATAGATAGATTGAGGAAGGTAGATAGATAGAGTGAGGGCGATAGATAGATAGTGAGGGCGATAGATATATAGATAGAGTGAGGGCGATAGATATATAGAGTGAGGGCGATAGCAAGATAGAGTGAGGGCGATAGATAGATAGATAGAGTGAGGGCTATAGATAGATAGATAGAGTGAGGGCGATAGATAGATAGATAGATAGAGTGAGGGCGATAGATAGATAGATAGATAGATAGATAGATAGATAGATAGATAGATAGATAGATAGATAGATAGATAGATAGATAGATAGATAGATAGATAGATAGATAGATAGATAGATAGATAGATAGATAGAGTGATGGCGATCAGTAGATAGATAGATAGATAGATAGATAGATAGATAGATAGATAGATAGATAGATAGATAGATAGATAGATAGATAGATAGATAGATAGATAGATAGATAGATAGATAGATAGATAGATAGATTGTGTGAGGGAGATAGATAGATAGATAGATAGATAGATAGATAGATAGATAGATAGATAGATAGATAGATAGATAGATAGATAGATAGATAGATAGATCGATAGAGTGAGGGCGACAGATAGATAGTGAGGCCGATAGATAGAGTGAGGCCGATAGATAGATAGATAGAGTGAGGCCGATAGATAGATAGATAGATAGATAGATAGATAGATAGATAGATAGATAGATAGATAGATAGATAGATAGATAGATAGATAGATAGAGTGAGGCCGATAGATAGATAGATAGATAGATAGAGTGAGGCCGATAGATAGATAGAGTGAGGGCGATAGAGTGAGGGCGATAGGTAGAGAGATAGAGTGAGGGCGACAGATAGATAGATAGAATGAGGGCGATTGATAGAGTGAGGCTGATATATAGAGTGAGGCCGATATATAGAGTGAGGGCGATAGATAGATAGATAGATAGATAGATAGATAGATAGATAGATAGATAGATAG
This sequence comes from Lissotriton helveticus, assembly GCF_964261635.1. Taxonomy (NCBI): domain Eukaryota; kingdom Metazoa; phylum Chordata; class Amphibia; order Caudata; family Salamandridae; genus Lissotriton; species Lissotriton helveticus. The sequence continues at coordinate 999,998,833 of NC_136072.1, forward strand.
ATAGATAGATAGATAGATAGATAGATAGATAGATAGATAGATAGATAGATAGATAGATAGATAGATCGATAGAGTGAGGGCGATAGATAGATAGTGAGGCCGATAGATAGATAGATAGAGTGAGGCCGATAGATAGATAGATAGAGTGAGGCCGACAGATAGATAGATAGAGTGAGGCCGATAGATAGATAGATAGAGTGAGGCCGATAGATAGATAGATAGATAGAGTGAGGCCGATAGATAGATAGAGTGAGGGTGATAGATAGATAGATAGAGTGAGGGCAATAGATAAAGTGAGGGTGATAGATAAAGTGAGGGCGATAGATAGATAGATAGATAGATAGATAGATAGATAGATAGATAGATAGATAGATAGATAGATAGATAGATAGATAGAGTGATGGGGATCAGTATATAGATAGACAGATAGACAGATAGACAGATAGACAGATAGACAGATAGACAGATAGATAGAGTGAGGGCGATAGATAGATAGAGAGATAGAGTGAGGGCGATAGATAGATAGAGTGAGGGTGATAGCAAGATAGAGTGAGGGCGATAGATAGATAGAGTGAGGGCGATAGCAAGATAGAGTGAGGGCGATAGATAGATAGATAGAGTGAGGGCGATAGATAGATAGATAGAGTGAGGGCGATAGATAGATAGATAGATAGATAGATAGATAGATAGATATATAGATAGATAGATAGATAGATAGATAGATAGATAGATAGATAGATAGATAGATAGATAGATAGATAGATAGATAGATAGATAGATAGATAGATAGATAGATAGATAGATAGATCGATAGAGTGAGGGCGATAGATAGATAGTGAGGCCGATAGATAGATAGATAGAGTGAGGCCGATAGATAGATAGATAGAGTGAGGCCGATAGATAGATAGATAGATAGATAGATAGATAGATAGATAGATAGATAGATAGAGTGAGGCCGATAGATAGATAGATAGATAGATAGATAGATAGATAGATAGAGTGAGGCCGATAGATAGATAGAGTGAGGGCGATAGAGTGAGGGCGATAGATAGAGAGATAGAGTGAGGGCGACAGATAGATAGATAGAATGAGGGCGATTGATAGAGTGAGGCCGATATATAGAGTGAGGCCGATATATAGAGTGAGGGCGATAGATAGATAGATAGATAGATAGATAGATAGATAGATAGATAGATAGATAGATAGATAGATAGATAGATAGATAGATAGATAGATAGATAGATGGATAGATAGATAGATAGATAGATAGATCGATAGATCGATAGAGTGAGGGCGATAGATAGATAGTGAGGCCGATAGATAGATAGATAGAGTGAGGCCGATAGATAGATAGATAGAGTGAGGCCGACAGATAGATAGATAGATAGATAGAGTGAGGCCGATAGATAGATAGATAGATAGATAGAGTGAGGCCGATAGATAGATAGAGTGAGGGCGATAGAGTGAGGGCGATAGATAGAGAGATAGAGTGAGGGCGACAGATAGATAGATAGAATGAGGGCGATTGATAGAGTGAGGCCGA